>NC_056733.1:1096015024-1096230024 GCF_019279795.1 Protopterus annectens
CAATGGGACATTTTGATATATTGTCTTGCCTGTGGGTGAACTCAGCCATTGATCTGGACTCTCATAGACTTCCTGTGTATCCCCAGTCTTCTATGAAGATTTACCATAAGGTGAACCTAGGTGCTCTTCCCCAGGATGGGCAGAACATTCTACTTTCCATCACCCATCCCCATGGGAGAACTCAGACATTGACAATACCCCATGTGTATCTTAAGTCTCCCATGTAGATGTACAATGAAATGCACCCAGCCACTCATCCTCAATCGTGGGCATAAAATCCTACTTGCCATCGCCTCTGATGTCTGAGCTACTAATCCAACCTGGGCAATAAACAGGTTATTATCCTTCTGTCACAGCACTGCTTGTGCTTTTGTAATATATACATTTATTTATATTAATATGCCTTACACCACAAACTACTTCCTGTTTATCTCAATATAATCCACAGTTTAAAGCATTTAAGTAGCTATGGATTACAGCTGTTGAGTAACATTGAAACATTTCAATCCACATAGTGAAATACTTTATTTGGTTGTGGTTGTGGTTGGTGTAAGCATATATGTTTAAGTTTGTACATATGTGTGCAAGTTTGTGTGTGAAAAATTGAACAAAATGTGGTGAAATCTGAGCATTGATTTAAATTCTTCTGGTTTGTGTTGAACAAAATTCAATTATTTATAGTTTTCATTCACTTTTGATTGCCAATTCCCAAGTCTTCTTTAATCAAGTGTATATACTAAAATTTGTTTAGTGTGAAATGTGCATAATTTTCTATTTGCATTCAGTATGTTTGCAGAACAACCCTGATTCTTCACTGCAATAAAATAGAAATGAATACAGGGATTCTGTAGCATTTTAGTTCTGTCTTTCCACAGTGTATCTGTAATTACACCTTACAGTTCATGCTACTAAATTTAAGAAGGAGAATAATGTTGGTATTTCTGATTTCTTAAATTTTAACTTGTGATAGCCTGATAATGATGCCTACAGGGGTTATTGTAGTTGCATCCTATTAGTGCTTCTAGGCATGTAATATAGCCTGTTCATAATTGCATTAATAATTCCAGAACTATGCTGCATACAAGCTATTGAAAGATTTCACCTTAAAACCTGTGTGCTGGGCAATTCAGTTGGCATAGCATTTGATTTCTTTCTAGTGATGCTTAAGACATATTAATTGTTGTTTATATACTATTTATTTATATAGTCATTTTTTTTACATTTCTCTAAATATCACAACAGCCAAGCAACATAAGCATAACTAATTAGTTCTTTATGAAAGTTCAATGCTCTTCTTTTTTCTTTCAGCTGATCCCATTAGGGGTCACCACAGCATATAATCTGTTTCCATTTATTCCTGTCCTCTGCATTTTGCTCTGTCACACCAACCACTTGCATGTCCTCTATCACTGCATCCATAAACCTTATCTTAGGCCTTCCTCTTTTCCTCTTACCTGGCAACTCCATCCTCAGCACCCTTTTCCCAATATATCCAGCATCCCACCTCACCACATGTCCAAACCAACCTAATCTCAGCTCTCTGGCTTTGTCTCCAAACCGTCCAACCTGGGCTGACCCTCTAATATACTTATTCCTAATCCTGTCCACCCTCATCACACCCAGTGCAAATCTCAACATCTTTAACTCTGCCATGTCTAGCTCTGACGCTGGCCTTTTTGTCAGTGCCACTATCTCCAACCCATATAACTTCACTGGTCTAACTACCCTCTTGTAGACCTTACCTTTCACTCATACTGGTGCTTGCCTGTCACAAATCACACTGACACTCTTCTCCACCACTCCACCATGCCTGTACACTCTTCTTCACATTTTTTTTCACACTCCCCATTACTCTGAGCTGTTGATCACAAGTATTTAAACTCATCCACCTTCGCCACCTCTACTCCTTGCATCCTCACCATTCCTCTATCCTCCCTTTCATTCACACATGTATATTCTGTCTTAATCCTGCTGACCTTCATTCTTCTCCTCTCTAGAGCATATCCCTACCTCTCCATGGTCTCCTCAACCTATTCAGAACTCTCGCTACAGATCACAATGTCATCTGCAAACATCCTAGTCCAAAGCGACTCCTGTCTGATCTGTTCATGATGTGTAAACAAAATGCTACTGACAGTATAGTACAGTTTTGTACCTACCATAAATGTAGATGTTCAAGTGTATACCCTACTGCAGTCATCACGCTTGGGTTATCATGCCATCAGGCGGTCCCGCAGTCTGCCCGAATTCCAAAGTCTTGGTCCGGCGTCGGTTGCTGTCGCTTCTTCCCTGACGTCAGAGCAACAGGGGTATATCAGAGGCATCCAACGCCATTTTCTTCAGTTTTTCTTGCCCCAGATGTCAGGTGCCCCTAATAGGTAGGCAAAAAAAAAATTATATATATATATATATATATATATATATATATATATATATATATACACATATAGCTATATGGAAAAATAAAACAAAGCCCTTAGGCACAAGCAAATACACCACAGAGGTAGTATAGAATAGAGTGGTAGAGATAAGTTCAGCTAGTTCAGAGGGAATGGAGGGAGGGTAACCTGGACTGCAGCAGGGTATACACTCGAACATCTACATTTATGGTAGGTACAAAACTGTACTATGTTCATCGTGTTACCTTGCTGCAGTCATCACGCTTGGGTAGAATCCCAAAGCTAAGGATGGGAGGTGGAGTCAAACAGGGTTAGTGGAGGCTAGAAGGCCCTGCAAAACTCTAGTGGCGAAGCCAGCTCTAGTCTTAGAGTAAAGTGGTAAGTGGTAATGTTTGGTGAAGGTGTGTACTGAACTCCAAGTTGCAGCTTCCAGAATATCCTTGGTTGGCACCCCCCTGAGGAAGGCTGTAGATGTAGCTGCTGCCCTGGTAGAGTGGGGCCTTATGGTAGCAGGAACTGGTTTTCCATGGTGGGTGTAGCAAAAACGTATGCAATGCCCTATCCATTTGGGTATGGTCTGTTTTGAGATAGCCTTTCCTTGTGATGCTGTAGCATAGGATTCAAAAAGCTGGTCAGATTTTCTGAAAACCTTAGTTTTATCCAAGTAGTAACATAGCTGCCTGTGAATGTCCAAGGAATGCAGGAGTCTTTCTCCTTTGTTCTGTGGATTTGGAAAGAAGGTGGGTGAATGGATGGTTTGATTTAGAGCCACACTAGATACCACCTTAGGCATAAAGGAGGGGTTAGTTCGTAGAGAAACTCTGTCTTGATGAAAAATGAGGAAAGGCTCTACTGCCATTAGTGCCTGAAGCTCTGAAACTCTTCTAGCTGAAGTGATTGCTAGCAGCAGGACAGTCTTCCATGATATAAACTTTAAGTCAGCTGAGAAAGCTGGCTCAAAAGGAGGTAGCGTGAGTTTTTCCAGAACAAAGTTGAGGTCCCAAGTAGGTGTTGGTGCTCTCCTGGGAGGCCTAATGTTTTTGGCCCCTCTGAGAAACTGCCTTAGGAGTGGATGTGAAAATAAAGGAGGATCCATGTTGCAGTGAGCAGAAATAGCTGAGGTGTGGATTTTAATAGATGAAAAAGAAAGGCCTTTGTGTAACATCTCAGTTAGATATTGCAGAATCTGAGGTATGTCGGGCTGAAGGGTATTTTGGCCTTTAGCTTGGTTCCAGGTGCAAAACCTTTTCCATTTGTCTGAGTAGGCTTTCCTGGTGCTGGGCCTCCTGACCTCCAGAATAACTTCCATAACAGCTTGTGAGAGAGGAGCTGGCTGGTTGCTTAGGTGATTTGCCATGCAGCCAAGTTTAAGGTTTTGAGCTGGCTGTGTAGAATCTGATTGTCTTGCTGTGTGAGCAGGTGGGTAATTTGTGGTAGAATCCATGGTGGGCTCTGGGCCATATTCCTTAATAGTGGGTACCAGTGCTGGTGTGGCCAGTCTGGGGCAATGAGTATCATTCGGGGTCTCTCCATCCTGACTTTCAGTAGCAACTTTGTGAGAAGGGGTAGTGGAGGAAAGGCATATACTTTTAGCAAAACTTTGTTAGCTGATAGTTTTGAGGGCTGGCAAACAGGTCTATGTCTGGGAGCCCCCATTTTTGAGCTATCATTGCGAATACTTGTGGATCTAGTTTCCACTCGTGGGGATCCATGATGTTTCTGCTTAGGTCGTCTGCCAATGTGTTCTTTTTTCCTGGCAGGAATTGAGCTTGTAATTGAACTTGGTAAGCCAGTGCTGTGTTCCACAAGGTAATTGCTTGCCTGCATAGAGGGTAGGAGTGTGTACCCCCTTGTTTGTTTATGTACCACATTACTGTGGTGTTGTCTGTCCTTATGATAAGCTGTCCTGGATGTAAGAGGTGCTTGAAGGCTGTCAGAGCATTTTGTACAGCTAGCATTTCTTTTTGATTGATGTGCAGATTCCTTTGATCTGCTGTCCATATGCCTTGAACGCACCATCCTGCCATGTGTGCCCCCCCCCCAGGCATAGTCTGATGCATCTGTTGTCATAGTTTGCCTGGCTGGGGGTAGGGTGAAAGGCTGACCCTTGTTGAGGTGACATGCCTGTGACCACCCTAGAAACTCCTGTTGAAGGCAGGGAATGAGAGTTATCATTGTTTCCAAGCTGTGGCTGTGTTGAGTCCATATGCTTTTTAGGTACCATTGAAATTTCCTCATATGCAGTTTTGCAAATGGTATTAGTAGTATGCAAGATGCCATGAAGCCCAAGGCCTGCAGAATTTTTCTTGCAGGGAGTTGGGTCTTTGTTGCCATTGTTCTGAAGTATTGAGTTAATTGTAGTTGTTTGTCTGGCGTCAAATAAGCCATCTGGGCCATTGTATTCAAGCTGGCACCCAGGAATGTCATATTTTGTGAGGGCACTAGTTTTGATTTCTTTTCATTTACTGTGTACCCTAGGCAACTTAGAAGATGTTTTACAAAAGCCAGGTGTTGTAAGAGAATGTCGTTGCTTTCTGCTTGGATGAGACAGTCGTCCAGGTATGGGTATATTTGAATTCCTCTTTGTCTGCAGTATGCAATTACTGGTGCCAGGCATTTTGTGAAGACCCTGGGTGCAGTAGATAAGCCAAAGGGCAGTGCAGAGAATTGGTAATGGGTTGAAGCTGCAATGAAATGGAGGTATCTTCTGCAATTTTGTCTGATAGGGACATGCAGGTATGCCTCCTTGAGGTCCAACATTACTAGCCAAGCTTTCTTGCCCAACATGGGAAGAAGCTGCTGTAGTGTTAGCATCTTGAATTTGGGTACTTGCAAGAAGGCGTTTAAAATTGAAAGGTCCAGAATGGGTCTCCAAGCATTGTCCTTTCCGGGGACTAGAAAGAGCCTTGAGTAAAATCCTTGGCCTTGCTCCTGTGCAGGTACCAGTTGAATGGCTCTCATGTCCATGAGAGCTGTAATTTGTTTTTGTGCCTCTGCCCATTGTTTTTGTGGCAGGTTTGGCATTCCTTTTATCCTTGGCAAGGTGTGGAAATGGAATCTGTATCCATGTGAGATAATGTCTAGGACCCATTTGTCCTTTGTGACGATGCGCCAGTTGTCTGCAAAAACTTCTAATTTTCCTCCCAAAGGAGCTGCCAAGAGAGTTTTGCTTGGCAGTTTGAGGTTTAAGTCATTGTGTTTGCCTTCTAGTGGTTTGGGACCTGTCTTCTCCTCCCTTCTGTGTTGTAGTGCCCCATTGGCGAGGTTTGTAAGGGATTTGTGCTTGTCCTCTGCCCCTTGGGTGCCTGTATTTACCCCTCTGGGGTCTATCAGAAGCTGGAAAGGCCCAATTTTTTGTTGGCCAATTTCTGCTGTAGCGTGGGGGCTGTACCTGTAAGAAATCTTTGACCGTCTGCATAGATTTTGCCTTATCCTCCATTTTCTTTAAAACCTCCTCTGCTTTAACCCCAAATAAGACATCCTGCTGTAAGGGTGCATCCAGTAACTTTGCTTTAACATGATCAGGCAGAGATTGTTCCTTTAATCAAGCATGCCTACGTATAATAGACCCAGTAACAGCTGCTCTAGAGGAAGCTTCCAAGGCATCAAAACCACATTGTAAAGTATGTTTGCCCACCTGTTCATCTGCATGCAACAGATATTGCATTTCCTTGAATTCAGACTGTTGAGGGTGCGTGCCCATCTTTTGTTTTATTTGACATTAGGAATTGCTGGTATTTAAGCATGTGAAATTGACAATTTAGTGCTCTCATAGCTAGAGAAGTTGAGGTGTAAACCTTCTTCCCCCACCTATCTAGTGCTCTGGAGTCCCTTTCTGAGAGTACAGGATTTTTAGCCATAGAAGCCTTAGCCCCTTTGGGACCCTGGGAGATTGTCTCTAGATCAGCAGCAGGGCTTTTGTAAAGGAATTTGTGTGAGTCAGGCACTCCATAGTATCTATCTGGTTTGGCTGGAGCAGGAGGCAGAGAATCTGGATTTAGACTAGATTCTAAGAAGACATCATCCACAATGTCCAAAACTGGGGGGATAGCAAGTGGTCTGTGCTGGAGGAGTAAAATAAACTCTCAGAGCCTTTTCTTTGAGTCGGAGTAGTCCTGACCTTCCCAGTGGAAATGTTCCCTCATGGTGTGTAAGGTTTCCCCAAAGGAATAATCTTCAGGGGGAGAAGCTGAGGGAATGGAGTATTCAGCATCAGAATCTTCATAAGGGGGAAAGGAATAATCATGTTCCTCAGAGGAGCCTGAGGAAACAGACACTTGATCAGAGGAGGCATAATCCTCCTCTTGTCTAGGCCTTTTGTTGGGGGGGGGGGGGTTGGGAACCCCTGATCAAAGAAATCAAATCTTCAGCCATTTTAAGCATTGGTTTCTTAGGCATAGGGCCTTGACCTGGAGACTGAAGTGTAGGCTGTTTTGGATTTAGAGGAGTCTTAAGCTTAGCATAAGATTTTATGGTGAGGGTAGTCAGTCTGAAGACACCTTCAGAAACCGAAGGTGTTTCTACAGCATCGGCTTCCCCTACTGCAATGTCGTCGGTAGGGCCTAAGCAAAATGGCTGCGTCAGCCTAGAACTCTCTGCTGGGGGATCTGAAGTGGTCTGGGGATCCAATTCAGTGGTAGCCAGGGGCTGCGTTGGCATCTCACTGAAAACCGGAGAACCGGCGACCGGCCCAGCCGAGGCCTTGGAGTCTGGCTTGGATCTAGGCTGCCTGTCTTTATCCTTGTGTTTTTTATGCACGCCGGTAGTCGGTTGCTCCGACGGCATATTGTAATTAAATTTTCTACCGAAGTAGTGTCGTGCGAAATCAAAGCGTCACTTTATAGTTCACTTATTGAACCTAGCACAAAACCGACAACCAGTGACGTCGTGGTCTGGGCCTAGGCAAGGTATACAAAAAGAATGAAAGTCCTTATGAGGTATTTGCTTCCCACAAGAAATACAATTGTTAACTTTTTCTGACATCGGACTGAGGCAAGAAAAGGTTCCCCAACGGGGTACTTAGCTTTGAAGACTTCGGACTGAAACTCGATTCAAAAATCTCAGGTGTCGGCCAACCGGCACTTGCGAACTGCTTCTGCTTCGGGCACCACGCAGCAAAAAAGACTGAAGAAAATGGTGTCAGATGCCTCTGATATACCCCTGGCGCTCTGACGTCAGGGAAGAAGCGACAGCAACTGATGCTGGACCAAGACTTTGGAATTCGGGCCGACTGCGGGACCACTTGATGGCAGGATAACCCAAGCGTGATGACTGCAGCAGGGTAACATGATGAACATGTGAGTAGCTTAAACTGTTTCTGTGATTTTGCAATATTCTTCACCTAAGGGGATATCATGCCAAGGATAGCCCACCCTCTGGCCAGTATACCAAAGCCTTCACCTCTTATAGGTATTGAA
The DNA here is from genome assembly GCF_019279795.1 of Protopterus annectens. Lineage (NCBI taxonomy): Eukaryota > Metazoa > Chordata > Ceratodontiformes > Protopteridae > Protopterus > Protopterus annectens. The sequence goes on from NC_056733.1 coordinate 1,096,022,841, forward strand.
CATCACATGTATGCTTCCTGTGTAAGACATAGAGCATAGAGCTGACACTTACACTTAGTAATGTGTCACAGTTAGTTGAAAGTGTGTAGCAGAAATCCATGAATAAAACATTTGGGTTTCAGGGGTATTACTATGATATCATAGTCAGAAAGTCATAAACAGTGTATTCCACAGCTAGCCATGAAGTGTTGCCCAATATTGTTTTGAGTTATTTTGACAACGAGGAGTTCAAATTTTACATCCCTTGGAATTAGTCATTAAGTGGGGATAGCCTGGAAAATACTGGTACTCTCCAACTGCCAGTAGGTCTGAAGACATGATAGGCACTACATTCAGGAAAAAGATTGCTTGCTTTCATTGCTTTGAGTCACTAAATGCTAAAAGCATTACTATGAGGGTAAAGTCTCAGTAGGATTTAAATTCTTAGAATTTTCACCCTTGTTAGGTATTTGAAGTGGCTATGGGCATGCAAGGTGAAAGTGGATGTTTTGCTGTGTGAACTTATGGCTCAGGTTGTTTGGATAAGGTGCATTAAACATTTGGTAAATATGGTTTTGTGAAGAAACAAGGTTTCAAATAATAGGTTTAATAAAAGTTTCAACATTGAGTAGTGAAAAAGATAAGCGTGGAAGGATAGAGGAAGAGATAATGAATGGAAAGACTGACCAATAACTGTAAGAAAGAGCAGTGAGTCAATCCTGAATATACTGATGTCAGAGATAAGTTAATCTAATTTTATAATAAGTCTGATTAGCACACAAAACTCAGAGAAGAGAGATGATTACAATCAAGAGGAATTTCAGCAGGATTTAATAATGAAAATATTACAAGGGGAGAAAATACATTATATGCTGACCTTAATGCCAGAGAAGTAGCGCCTCAGAACTATGGGTACATGTACTGGGGCTGTTGAACAAGCTAAAAAAGACTATACATCATTAATACATAGGGGTCTCAGACTAGGTTATTGGTCTGAAAAAGATGTGGAAAATAAACTAATAGTAAATGAGACGAGTTCGGCCTTTTACTGTTTGCCCAAAATACATAAAGATAGGATAAATCCACCAGGCCGTCCTATAGTTTCTGCGACTAAATATTTCTTACATAATTTGGGGGTTGTCCTGCATGGTGTATTATTAAAGAAAGCCAGACAACTTCCTTCTTATATCAAGGACTCTTTTGATTTTTTTGGATAAAATAAAAAATGTTGTGTGGCAGAAAAACATGTATTGGATAACCTTGGATGTAAGAAGTCTTTACACTAATATAAAACATCATTTTGGACTAGAATCTTTGCTGTGTTATATGGGCAACAGCCCATTAACCCATTATGTTACGGATTTAGTACAATTTTGTTTGCAAAATAATTTTTTTTAGTTTGAAAATCAATTGTATCACCAAATCCAAGGTACGGCCATGGGTGCACCTTTTGCACCCATGTATGCAAACATCTTTATGGGTTTGGTGGAAAGAGAATGTATTTATGACAAATTATTTTTTAAACAATATGTGAAGTATTATTTTAGATACATAGATGATTTATTTTTTTTATGTGAAGGTGGCAATCATTTAGTCAAGGATTTTGTGGAAAATATTCAAATTAATAGATTTAACATAAAGTTTGATGGATTACAATCTGGCCATCAAGTTTCTTTTTTGGACATCACTTTATGTGGTAAAGTGGGAGAACATATTAATACTAGTATACACAGAAAGTTTGGGACAGTAAATGAGTTTTTAATGGGAAATAGTTGTCACCCTAAACATACTATAGAGTCTTTGTCTTATGGAGAGTTTTTGAGAATTTCTAGACTTTGTAATGGTGAAGATGTTTTTTATGATGAATTAGAACAAACAATGTTAATGTTTAAAAATAGAAGTTTTGACATAGAAGTAATAGATATGAATGTTCAAAAAGTATTGAATAAAAAATATAATATAAATAATAAAGTCAATAGAAGTAGAATGAGTAGTGGTGACAAGGAAGAGAATTTATTTATAGTGTCGAAATATAATATTTTGAGTGATAGGATTAAAAAATGTATTGTTCATTTTTGGGAATTTTTAAAAAACTTTACAGATCTTGATGGTCTTTCTAATAAAAAATTAACTTTTTCTTACAAAAGGGGAAGGAATATCAAGGATTTGGTGGTGCACACTAAGTTTCAGAGACCTAATATGAAATTAAGTCAGCAAATTTATTTAAAAGGGACGACACCTTGTGGTAAATGCAGTGGTTGTCCTTATATTATTAATTCGTTCTTGTATATTAATAATATTAGTTTTAAAACAAAAGGAATATTTAATTGTAGGACAGAGGGTGTTATATATGCCATCAAGTGTAGTTGCAATACGTTTTATATAGGGCAGACGAAAAGGATGTTTAAAACAAGATTATTAGAACATCTGAGAGATATTAGAATAAATAAAATGGAGAGCCCCTTGGCTCTACATTTTAATAAATGTCATAATGGGAATACAGAAGGTTTGAAAGCCACTGTCTTGGAACAGATTAATATGGCATGTTTGAATAAAGAAATGTATAAGTTGTTGCTCTTACGGAAAGAAACAATTTTTATATTGAAGTATGAAACACTGATTCCAAAGGGCTTGAATACAGATTGCTGTTGGAAAAGTGTTTTGTAAATGCATTTCACTTTAAGAATGGTATGTGATTGTTTTATTATTGATTAATTAATTGTTTAATTGTTTTATCGAGTAGAGCTGGTATTATATAAATGGTTTCTTAAGGTTTTTTATGTTACTCCTTGAAGGCTTACTGTTGCCGAGGCGCTAGAGGAATAAAAAAACTTTTTTCAGTGGCTGTTGCTGTGTGGTTCGTTTTTGTGGTGAACTAATTTTATAATAAGTCTGATTAGCACACAAAACTCAGAGAAGAGAGATGATTACAATCAAGAGGAATTTCAGCAGGATTTAATAATGAAAATATTACAAGGGCAGAAAATACATTATATGCTGACCTTAATGCCAGAGAAGTAGTGCCTCAGAACTGTGGGTACATGTTCACAAACACCAGTGAACATATAGGTGAGAAATCCAAAGGCTGACAAGATATATGAAGAAGTAGGTAACTACTGAAGGCAACTTCATGCTTAATCTGGTAAAGGTCAATGGAACAGAAACAATAAACCAAGGTTATACCTTTTATACATGAAATGGAGGATTGGAATAGATCACTTTGCAGTGTCAGCAAATATATTCCAATCAAAGATTAGGCTAGAGTGTTCACTTACTATTGATGGTACGTTTAGAGTGAGATTGTTGTAGAATAAATGAGAGATTCATATCAAATGGATGTCATTCATAGGCAGATGAAGACAGATGTTTCTAGAAATGGGTACAGAGTTAAATCAACTACTAAATAACTACACTCAGTATATCTGAGTTAGCAGCAGAACTAAATGAACAAGTGTTAATGTTCAGGGGTGAGGAATGTGATAAGAAATATAAAAGAATAAAAGGGTGGTTTAATAAAGAAAGTGCACAAGGAAAACAGAAAAAGGAATGACAATGTTTAATGATATGTGGAGAATGAATATAGCATACAGCAGCTGATACAAAGAAAAAAAATGAGTATGCCTCATCATAACGTAAACTGTCTTAGATACAGTAAGAACTAAGGGGAGAAATTTTTCAGGCAGGACAATGCTGTGTAGCAAAGACCAAGGTGGAAGAATGGTTATTAAAAAGAGCAATGTGAGAAAAAAAGTTAGAGAGACATTCTACAGTCTCAAATATGTATTACAGAATGAGTGGATTTTGTTAGGTAAGACTGAATGAATGAAATTAAAAACTACCTAAATTGGACTAACTCAGGTGATACAGTCTCTTGAGTAATGAATTGTATGAGCTGAAACCTCAGAAGTAAGCTAAGGTAAGTAGGATTTTTAGGTATCAGCTACAGTAAAATGCAGCTCCAAAATTACTGATGTCAGATTACTGTTCCAATTAATAAGAAAGGTGATTAAATCCTTATATGTGCAGGCCAGCAACATAGTACACAATACACTTAAGATTTTCACATGATTCTATTACACAATTTGAAGGGGCAGAGGAAAAAACACTATGTATATTTTGCTGAAATTGCAAGTACATATAAATGGTCAATGTTAGATCCCTGTATTTTTACAGCACATGATATGAAAATCTACAAAAAGGAAGACATAGGCTACATAGATGAAGAAATAGGCTACATATCTATGTAGTCTGCATTTCACATAGTGAACAGATCTAAGTTGCAAAATATACTAAATAGTGGACATTCTCTGAATGAAATTAACATAATAGCTATTTTCTCTAATTAGACACAGTAACAGCGTTTGAGTTTATGAGGACTGGACAGGTTAACATCAAGATCTAAAACTGACAAGGGAGTTAAGAATTGTTCTTTTCTTTCTCTGTGGTCATTCTTAAGTGATACGGACAATTTATTCACAACAGTAAGAGAATGAAACAGAGAGAGTTTAGCTTAAAATTATGATCTCAAATCATCAAGCAATTGGTTATAGGGTAACAGGTTAAGTACTAGTCTAGCTACCCTTGCAGGTCATTTCAAGCCTAATTTCCTTGAATTAATGTATCCTGTTTAGAGTTAGAATGATGTTACTGACATGGTAGATAATTATATATTACCCCTAGTAAGAATAACTGAGATAATGCCATATATAATTTGAGCAGGCTCATGCATAGGATAAAGCACTTAGCCTCTGTCCATCAGTAGTGCAAGCGGCAGTTCTGGGAAAAATGTTCTATTACCTATACAAAGATCACAGTTGTGCTTGAATATGAACAGGGGTGAATTTTGGTTTACTTGAATGGTGAGTCTATTCCACAGCAGTGATATTCTCTGAGAGATGTAACTATCATGCCAAATCATTCTGTTGATGTTGCACAGAGGTAACTATACAACCAGTCAGAATATTATAAAGAAAATATGTATAAATAAATATTCCAAAGCCAAGCAATAATGCAATCTCTAAATTCTTGACCGTTCTAACTTTCCCTTAAACTATAGAAAGTTACAAACTGAATGTAAAGGCCATATTGAAGAAACCATGCTAAAAAACCTTGTTAAAAAACTCATCTGCACCATTCTATATATCATACCATTCAGTTCACATTTTGAAATTCATGTTTAAAAAATGAATTTAATAAAACAGACTTAACATTTTTAAACTGTTTTTGTGCAATTCCATATAATGAGACAATAAAAAATAAAGAAGAATAAAATATAGACTACTAAAATAACAAAATACTAAATTATTATGAGCAATATTTAATGTGGGAATCATTCTCATCAGACCATATTGCACCTCTTCATATAAAATCTATTTGGTTTTATCTTTTTATTTTTCCAATTTAGCTACCTCATTTTTAAAATGTGAGTTACATATATATTTTTGTTGGTTCTGGGAGGAAGAGTGGCATTCATTTTCAGTTGTCAGTACAACTCCTTGTAGTCCAATCTATTTTCCCATGCTCCCCTCTACCCATGGTCAGGTTTAACTATCTTCAAGATAGAAAATTTGAACTCGTTAAACTTAGGACATGTCAAAGAGTGTTTATGTAGGGCATTATTTAAAATGTTCCTCTCAATATTAATATGTTTGTAGATCCTTTCTCTCAGAGATCTCTCTCTTTGTCTACGTAAAAGGCAGGGCACATTCAACATAAGGCAATATATACCAACCCCTTACTATAACAATTACCATTCTTGGGCAATATTTCTCCACTTTTTAGTCCATTAAAACAAATTTTGTCAGTTGTCCAGTTGTAAATATACTGGATACAGGCTCCACACTTTCATGTCCTTCTGTTGATTGATTCAACACCCTTGTTCATTTGATCACTTTTCTTCAGAAGGCTTTTCATCCTGGGGGCCATTTTATACATAAAACAACATGCGATACCCAGCTCTCCATCCACTACCTCATTAGCCTTAAAAACACCCAGTTTTTCTTAAAAAGGTCTAACTTTAACATGATCCAAATTATAAGGCACTACAAATGCCCATTCAAAGTTTTTTCATTATTATTCTCTCATCGTTTATGAAATCTATTTAAAACACCATCAATTTCAAAATGTGACTTGAATGGCATGCTTTACAGAATGGTGCACATGAGGTTTTTTAACACATTTTTAGCATGCTTCTCTAATATGGACATTACATTCAGTTAGTAACTTCTTGCAGTTTAAGAGAAAGTCTGCATGGTCAAGAAGAGTTTAGCGCTTGTGTTATTGTTTGGCCTTGGAATTTTTATTTATATATTGTCTTTATTATATTTGACTGGTTTTATAGTTGCATGTATTCCTCTACCCAACTATTTCCTTATTACAGAGTGACTAAGTGATAGGGTTAAATAAGATTTGGTTGGATGGTTTAGTTATGTAAATTAAAGGAATTATAATATTTATTTAAATTATTTACATGCATGTTAACAGTCTCTTTATATTTTGAGTTTTGGGATAGTATGTCTTTAAGGTAGCCATGTTTTAGCAAAGGGGAATTATAAAGTTAACCAATTAGTACACACAATCAGTTCTAAAGAAGTCTTATTTGACTGGACTGCTTTTTAACAAATAAATAAGTCTGCTATTTTTGAACATTTCCTAGTGGATTTTTCAAAGGAGAAGGGCAAATTGACTACCAGGCTCACCACAACAAGCCAATGTGCTTCACGTGAAGATGGGCTGGTTACTTGTATTTTGGTCAGCACACAGTGTCCATTTTAGTTCAATGATACAGAGTATAGTAACAGGGCTTTTGAAATATCTATGTAGGACATATTATCTAGGCCTTGTATCCTTTTACTATGGTATCGCTGTGGGTATTCCTGTTGTTACATGTATTCCACCAAAGGAGGCATTATACTCACTGACTGCCCTAATGAGAGCTCAGTGAAGGGGAACAATGACATTTCTATACCTAGACCTGTTTGTTTATAAGCTATGCAAAATAAAAAGAATTTCTTACCACAGTGGGCACATGTTGGCCAACAGTTAGGTCACTGTCCACAGAAATTCCCAGCTCCTGAACTAGGAAAAATCATAGGGTCTTATTGTAAATGTGATGGCTCTTTAGAGTTGACAACTTCCCAAAGGCTATGTTAATGGATTTATGTCATTTGCTTTAGTCCATAATTTTGGCACTAGTTATTTATATGGGGAAAGCATTTCTGCAGGAGGGCTAAGTCATCTGTAGGTTCAACCACTGCTTCTAGCTTGCAGTAATCTGCAAACTTAGTCAGTACAAACTTAGTCAGCCAGAGCCCTTTGGTATTGGCTTTTACTTCAGAGAATACAGGCCAAGGAGGAGAGGTTTCAGCACTGAAACCTATGGGACTCCACTGATGGGAAATCTCTTTGTGGATGTAGCTTCCCTTATTTTGATCTCCTGTAACCAAAGCTTCCCTTATTTTGATGTCCTGTAACCAATCTGTGAGGCAACTGGCAATCCAACATTCAATGTAAAGGTTTATTCCTATTTTATTTAACTTCTCTGTCATGTCTGAGTTAAAAGGCTTTAGACAGGTATAGTTATACCATGTGTACCATTTTACCTTGAGCCATTGGTTTGGTGACCTTTTAAAAAAAGATCACTAGGATGAATAAGCATTACCTACCCTTGACCAATCCAAACAGAGACAGTGTTAGAAGGTTTCCTATGTTCTTGCTGATTAGTTCTATGAGGTTGGCCACACTTACAGTTCTATGAAAGGTGCTTGCTTATGCAGGTGGAGTGACTGTAGTCGTTCTCCAATTACTTGGAACAATCCCTGTATGGAGGTGAAGGTTGAACAGGATTGTTAGGGGTAGCTATGATGTGTTTCATTCTACTTAAAATGAATCAGGAGATATTTTCAGTACCCATTGAAGCAGTACTTTTAGCTTTTATAGTGCTTTGGATTTGGTCTTGCACAATAGCTAGAGAGGAGTACATTTTGGGTATATTGTGCAGGGTAGATGAAGGGGTGTGAAGATAAAGTTATTAGCCAGTAGGTCAGCACTATCTTTGTTCTTGTATAAACTGAGTATCAAACATATTTAATGCATACACTGCGAGTGTCATTTGATGCATTAAACTGGTATAAATGTTACTTATTGTTTAACCTTTGTTGATTGGGTTCATTCTAATAGGAAGAACCCATTTTCCGAGGTGCCCAAAAAGACTTTCAATATATGCATTAAATATGTTAGAGACTCACTTGATGTAAGAACAAAACATAACGTAAAACTGTGACACAACAAAAGTAGATTACAGGAGAATTAAAACAATAATTTAAGTATAGTAGCAAACAAATGAATTGCAGATAGCATCAGAAGAGTAAATACATTATTCATTTATCCATGCTAAAATATCACGTTGGTAGAGCACAATCTTTTTTTACATTGTTTTCTCAGCTATACATTCACATAAATACAATGATGTAGAAATAACAAATAACACGTATTCATGTTATATTTCGCAGTTTCAGTGGAAGTTGTAACTGTCATACTGTGGAAGAACTTACTGTCATTAAGTAATGCATTCTCTGCATTGATTTTGCAACTGCTGCAATACTGAGGCAGGAATATTTGTAATGGCAGAACAAGATAGTTTCTGTAATTACACTGTAAGGTGGGAGCTAGTCCTTCTGTGATCACGGTCACAATGTTCATTAAACGTTATTTGTCCTGCTCATATTACAGCAGCTCCACCACTTTCAAAGAAGGGTCAGATATGGAAACATTCATGCACTCTTCAGCAAATATTTCATCTGTCCAGCATGCAGTTTAGGAAAATTGATTAGTTACTTCCATGTGGTATAAATGACATTGGCTTACAGTTGGGCTAGGCAGTCAGTTTAGTGAAAATCTGCTCCACTTCTTTAGGTTTCCCAATAATGAGGAGTTTATAGATCGGACAATGAACCAATAAAACATACATTTAGAATCTGATTTTAGTGCTTATTGACTATTGGAAGGGGAATCAATCCTACCAACCTGGGTGGAAGATGGATTGACCACAACTCTGCTAGGTCTCAGCTTCATTATTCAGTTCAAAACTAAGCATTTAAATATTTTTATAAACATCAAAACTGTGGAAAACTGCAGTTGAACATAGAATCCCAGTTCTTTACAGCACTTTACACCTTGAGTAAACTTTTTAAGGAAGCCAACATTGCAATATGTAGAGAAGCAAGCTGGTCTCCCCACATTTTTGGATATTCTTTAGTGCTACACAGACCTGTGAAGAATCTCTTCCATGTCCACATAGTGTAATAATTTGAGGATAAAGGTTACGGGCTGACATTGTAATAATTCTGTGTGATTGCTCTACTTCTAGGGAAGATGACCTTTGCAGGACAATATGTGATTCCTTCTTGATGAAAGCAATTGGGTCATGATACTCCATCCTATCAAGTAGTCCAATTAGTTGTAGGTTGTTGCACTGAGCTCTAATTTCCATGTCATTGGTAATCTGTTCCAACTTGTAATTCATTTAAAAGAGCTCATCAGTTTGAGTGGAATGAGATGCAATCACTTCTTCTTTTGGCATTAACTAAAGGCGCTGCTGTTCCAATTGTCATTTTAAGAAGAAAGATGTTTCACAGAGTCTTGCTTATGATGCTTTAATAATCTAGTTTCAGCCAAGACTTCCTGCATCATTTAGCATAAAGTGTCTAGAGATGTGTACAGGGAATAAAGTTCACCTTTGTTTTTAGTGTGAACCTGTGTACACTTTTGCTTTACCTTACCGGTCATGTTAAAATCCAATGAAGTATAGATAATCTAACCAGGGACATACATTGATGGAAGTCCTTGTAGCGGTTTTACCTCTGAAATACTCCAAATAGTGAGTTTCTACTTGTGAAATCAAACAGACCAACACTTTGAAAAGCATAAAAGCTTTTAATATCACAAGGACAAACTCTTTCGGGAAAACCCTTCATCAGGTCCATAAAATCATAAATCACACACACACACACACACACACACACATATATATATATATATATATATATATATATATATATATATATATATATATATTTAAATCACTTTCTACCCAAACAGACAAAATCTCCTCCCCTCAACACAGGTTTTATAGGTAGTACACAGTTCAAATCAGGTAGTTTGTCTGCCAAAAATTTAGCTATCCAATAAGATTCAAAGTTCTCCATCTTATTCTTGATGTCACCTCCCCTGGCATTATTATTAACCATCTGCAACAACAAGAATGAAAACATACGACCAATGTTAGAGACAACATGTTGTGCTAGTGCATTATATCTTGCCCCCAACCTAATATCCCTCAAGTGTTGTAACACTCTATCTTTTAGTTGTAGATTTGTCTTTCCTACATATAACAGAGAAGGTTTAAGCTTCAGGGCACACTACCATTCCTAATCCCCTGAGGTTGTGCTTAAAATACACTAATGATGTTAATATGATTTGTAGTATAATTAAGGAAAATTGGAAATCTTATTGACAGATGACAAGTTGAAGAAGTATGTACGGCAGCACCCCTCCTTTGTGTTTACGAATTGCCTGAATTTAAAGAGAAAATTATGTAGGGGGCTTAGGCATAAGGCGCCCCCTGTCCAGTAAGAGGCGCACATTTCCATGCTATTGTTGTAAAGCTTGTCCATATACAGCATCTGAAAACAGGTTTGTTCATCCTGTTACTAAACGTGTTTATCGACCCCATTTATATGCAAACTGTAACACAACTAATGTTATTTATTCAGCTAAATGTGGACAGTGTTGTTCTTTCTATGTAGGAAAGACAAATCTATAGTTTAAAAGTAGAAGTGACTGAAATTAATTAGGACATCTGCTGCAAGCATATTATAAGTGTGCCCACAAATGACAGAAAATGTTTGTGGATGTGTGTTTGTCTGAAGTAATTAATGTGAGCACATACATGCATTTTATTCCTTTTTAGCAGATAAGTACAGTATGTGCCATTCTGTATGCAGCTGATGTGAAAACAGTTATTTTATTTAGTTGAGGGCTGTCCTTTCTTTGAAAAATCCAGTTTTGAATGATTACATTGTTCAGGAATTTTTGTACATTCACTGGTTAGGTGTAAAAATGAAAGCAAACTGCTTCTTCCCTTAGTGACAATACTAGTTTGTTTGAACACCACTAATGTAAAACTGCACTTCTTCCCACAACCTAAGGCATTTCAACAAGAGGTAACTATTTTGATTGTATAGTTACAAACAAAAATACAAGTGTTCTGGAGAAGGAATAGACAAAGTACAACTAAAGAGGGATGATACAACATTAAGTAAAATGAATTCCCATCTGCTGTCTTATTATTCATGAAAACCTTGTGGTTTGACTTACAGGCACACAAAAGAAGATGTAAAAATATGCACTCTACTCTTAGCATAAACAAAGCCATGCACATTAATGATATGACAATAAACATGTGCTTTTTGACTGATACTATCTAAAAGTCTCATGGTATTCAAGAGCTCTAAATCTCAGCTGCTATACTCAGATACAATGTTCAAAATATGTTGGTCATTTCTTATAAAGATTCTCTACCATTTTTTACTGTTACAAATCATCTTTCAACGTGGCAGAAGAAGGTAGAGTATCTTGATAAAAACTTAACCAAAAATTTGAGCAGTTTAGCTAAACTGTGTGAATACAGCAGCTTAGATTTAAAGCTCTTGAATATCATGCATTTTTTCAGTAATTATAAGTGAAAACACAGTCATATATTTTCATATCATAAACGTACATGTCTGTGATTATGCTGACAACAATGAGTGCAAATTTATGAATGTTATCTTTGGGTAGAAGCTTCATGAGAAGACATGAAGAGTTGGGAACAGTTTATGTACTTGTACTTAATAAGGAAATAGTGTATATAGTTTATGGCTGAATGACAAGGTGGACATTGTTTTTTGAAAAAAAATAACAGTCTGTGTGTTTCATTTTTTTGTACTGATGTTATTATGATGTTGACTTGTTGCTTTTTTGTTTTTTAAATAACAAAGCAGACAATTAAAAAAGACTCTCTATCTCCTTTAATCAGAGTTGTTGCTAACTTCAGTACACCATAAAATTTGTTAAAAAGCCAACATTTTTCCAACTTAAAATACATAGGGTTTTGCATTTCATCATATCCTTTACTTTTTTTAAATTCCATGCAAAATATCTAGTATTGCAAGGAATATTTTGACTTCTCACTAATATTTGAGAAGGTAAAATTAAATTCTCAGTGAGAAGCAATTTATGTTAAACATTTTATTGTAGCTAACTGAAGAAAGTCCAAATGATCATGAATTCACTATTTTTAGATTTTTCTTGCATTTTCTTCTCTAAGTGTGGCTATCTAAGCCTCTATGTGGCTGGACATTGGAGGAAGATGCATCAATATGAGTCCATGCAAGTTTGTTAAACTCTCCTTATGCTTCTATTAATCCAAAATAGCAATTACATTAAATTTAGAATGCTTCAGTGTTCTGCCAAATGCACTGAAGTGGGGAGTATATGAGAAAATTACAAAAAAATGCAAAATCATATTCATTTTAAATTGAAGGCAAGACTGTGCACACAGCTTATCTCAACCTGGCCAAAGCTTTTGATACAATACCCCACTCAGACATCAATGACAAGTGCACTAATTTAGGAATAAACCCTTTTATCATACTCTGGATAGCCAACTGGCTCAATGATAGGACCCAGGAGGTGAAAATAGGTGAGGCCACCTCCACCAAGAGGTCAGTCACTAGTGGAGTCCTCCAGAGCTCAGTACTGGACCCACTCCTTTTGGGCATCTATTTCTCTGAAATAGAAGCAAATGCTGAAGGGTTATGGCTAAGTTTGCAGATGATTACAAGCTTATCATCTAATCTCCTGCAGACACTAGCATTCTCCAAGATCTATCTCTTATGAATAAATGGTGCCAAAGTCACGGTCCTAAACTCAATGCTAAGAAAAGCCTAATTGTATCCTTTGGGAAACTAACCATCCCAGCTAATTACCATGTTGATGATTCACTCATAAGAGTCAACACAGTGGTCAGGGATCTTGGTATACAACATAGACAGTAGCCTTAACTTTGACCATAACATGGCCACAGTGGTGAGGAAATCCTTTTATGTTGCACAACTTATAAGTCAGAGCATGGCATGTAGGTCCAAAGAGGTCAATATCCCACTGTACTCTGCCCTTATCAGTCCAATCATAGACCACAATACTCCCTTTGGTAGGTACCAGACTAGGCATATGCAGCAACTTGTGCGACCTCAAATTTTCCTCAAAATTTGAATACAAGGCATAACAAACCTTCTTTATGCAGACTGCGTTAAAGCCCTTTTCCTCTACCTAGTCTTGTATACGTTGCTGAGAGCTGCTTTAGCCGGGCTTGCTAGGAATCTGCAAACCCCACACTTATGAATCTTATATATATTTGTAAGCCAAAGAGTACCAGAAAATCAAGGTTTAAGGACCTGAATTTTATCTGTGGCAGTGAACTAGTTCTGGAATAAACACCTTTCCATATGTATCCAAATCAAACATTTAAACAGCAGCATTAATAAATCAATTAAAAGTATCACATTGATTCCATTTAATGAAAAGAACGTTATTAACATTGTCACAAGACTGTATAACATATTGAGATGATGTGAATTGCTTACAGAAATAAGCCCAGTATATCCAGCTCTAAATGCCACTACATACAAGGCAGTGTATGTAACCATTGCATTGATATCACAACCCTGATTCAATCGTCAAGGACCTTGGAGCCTAGGTATACAATTAATTGCCATTTGATTATCACCTATCAGTCCTTTCTCACTGCATAGCTTATTACTAAGGGTATTGGGTCCACTGCATACCATACTCATTAGGCTGTTCATTGGGTATAACGACCCTTTGGCATCAACCTGTCCAGACATTCGGTACAACTTAAATGAAAACAAAGCTTTCTTACTATGTGGACCACCTCACAGCCTTATCCCATTTCTTGCTGTCACACAGGCTACTGAGGGGTAATATCTGTCTCATGTACACAGCCTCAAAAGACCTCAACTGTTAGACCCACTGCACGTTTGCATGCATAAACATCTACTTAAGAGATCTCAGTCCCTTTTTGAACATATACAGAACATGTCAGTGAGGTAGATATGTATCAAGAGAATACCACTTGTTTGGAATGGTCTTCCTCACCACATAAAGCAAAGTACTTTTCTTACACTACTCAAACATAATTGGAAAAGTTGATGGGTAATTTGAAATTCAAAACTGGTTTAGCACAATTGTCCCTCATGGAATAGGCAACATGTAAATGTTCTGTTCATTTCTGTGTTATTTATACTTAAAAGATAAATGGTAAAACTTCATGGGAATGCATGGCTGGGACTTTATTAGATGATCAAACTTCCAAATGTTCGACTGTCATATGGTCAACAACATATGATTGAACTTTTAAAAGTTTGAACATCTAATAAAAAAAATAAACTACACAAATAACCTACCTTAATATTTTAAGCAGGGGGGCAAGTACCCCTACACCCCCTCATCTCCTGATCTTTAAATATACCAACTCTGAGATTGCACTACAGTACAGAAAAGGGAAATCTTCCCATTCCGTGCTATATGGAGATCTCTGTTAAAGCATTTGAACTTTCAAAAGTTCGATCATGTGGTGTCCACCATATGAAACTCAAACTTTTGAAAGTGCAATCAACTAATATAAACCCTGTATGGCTAGGTTTCGGAAGATCCTCAGAGATGAATAGCCTACTGAGTACCTAAGAACTATGAAAGTTATGAAGAGAACAAAAATCCCATAAAACAAACAGGAATCTAAATGCAATCTCTAACTATTCTGTCAGAGGACAGTGAAAAGAAGGGGTGCTGTAAAGAGGGGCACTAGGAAACTAGAATAAAGACTCACTTGAAGTACGAACAAAAGAATAAGATACAGTTGTAACACAACAAGGGTAGATTGCAGGAGGCTTGAAACAATAAGTGAAATATGACCTGCATCTGTCACCCCTGGACTTCTGAATACTGGCCAAGGCTCTTTCCACCCATATAGTGCTTTTTTTAAGTGGTGTCCCAAAGACCAGATTACCACCATAACAGCTACAAACAAATGCAATCTGAGGGTCATGCTGCTCAAGGATAGAAGTTGAAATCTCAAAATGCACCCACTTGAAGCACTCCTTAAAATGGAGAACATTGATATTTATGCTGTAACAAAGACCTGGTTCAAGGCACAGAACGCACCCTTGCACTACCAGGCTATAACTCATTCCACAACCAGAACTTGGACTGAAGCTCCAAAGGCATTGGCATTTCCATATTCATAAAGGATACGTACACCTCCAGACTGCTAGCCCAACATAACCCATCAGAGATACTTCAGGTGCAGCTAACATTGGGTAAGACAGCAATATAGGCCGTAGCCTGTTATAGGTCCACAACCATGTCTCAAGACTCTCACAACATGTTCCTAAGCACCCTGGAGAATATTAGGGTCCAACCTAACACTCTCATACTAAGCGACTTCAACTATCCCTCCATTAAGTGGGAAAACTACTCATGTACCGATACACTTGCCCAACGTTTCCTGGAATTAATTAATTCCAATAACCAGGACCAACTTGTTCTTACCCATACTAAAGGTAGCAACATCCTTGACCTGGTCATTACTAACATGAGCGACGACTGGTCTACACCGATAGTCAACTCCTCCCTGGTTAGATCCGACCACAAACTAATCACCTTGAAAATCTACAGCCCTCCCACCCCTCACCCCGCAAAGGTAGCCACCATGAAAAACTTCTGCAAAGCTAACTTTGGGGTCCTAAAAACAGAGGTGGTTAACTTCACGGCACATATGCAATGCAGAATAGTTGCACGATTGCCAAATCATACACCAGTGCACTGTATGAACACGTAACACAAATGCATGGATCTCGCCATACCCAATAGAACCAAGACGTTCTCCTCCAAAAAAGGAAGCCAATCTGGTGGTCCACTGCCATAAAGAAACTCTAGAACAGAAGGAGGAAACTGATGTGGAATAAGGTGAAATCCGAAGACTGAAAAAACTCCCTTATCAGCCTCAACAAAAAGTTAAGATCCCTCATCAAATCCTCTAAAGCTAGCTATGAAAACAGAATTGCAGCAAACAGTAAAGACGACCACAAGGCCTTCTATAAAGAATCTCCATGGCAATACCCAGATTTGCTTTGAGCTACTGCACAATGGTACCTCCTCATTGTCAATATACTGGCAGACAGATTCAGTGCCAACTTTAACCCTCTTTCTCCCCCAAAGGACCAATCACAATACCAGTAGATTGCCAGGCACCCAGTATTACTGCTGCACAAGTTAAAACAGCACTATCCAAGGCCAAGAAAACAGCTTCTACGGGACCTGACAATATCCCTGGCTGTGTTCTACATGAACTACAGAGTGAACTGGCACCTCACCTGTGTACCCTGTTATATCACAGCCTCACCTCAGGCTTTGTCCCTACTGAAGGGTGCACTGTTACAGTCATCCCTCTCCACAAAGGAGGAGCGACTACAGACCCTGGGAACTATCACCCCATTAGCCTGACAAGTCTGATATGCAAAGCAATGGAATGCATCATGGACCTAATAAACAAGGATATATGGAATCTCCAAACTCTAGATCCCACACAGTTTGGTTTTGTGAAGGGTAGATAATGTCTGCTCAACTGGTCGACTTCTTTGAGTCAGTCACCAGAGCTGTGGATGAAGGCAAGGTGGTTCATACAGCCTACCTTGATCTGGCCAAGGCCTTTGATACAATTCCCCACTCAGGTATCATAGAAAAACTCACTAAGCTAGGCATCACCCCTATATTACTAGGTGGGCTGCAAACTAACTCACAGATGGAACCCACAGTGTAAAAGTAGTTGACTCCAAGTCAGACTGCCAACCAGTCATGAGTGAAGTCCCACAGGGATCGGTCCTGGGTCCTCTCCTGTTTGGTATTTACTTCTTAGAAGTCTAGGGTAACAAGAAGGGACTCTGGCTGACAGAGTTCACAGACGATTGCAAGTTGGGAGCCATTATGAACTCCCCAAATTATGTTGACATCCTAAAGAAAGGCTTCACTGAGACCAACAACTGGTGTCAGAACCATGGCCTTAAGCTAAATGCCAAAAAATGTGTTATCATCCCCTTTGGGAAAAACCCAGTTCCCATGAATTACAACATTGATGGTAGTCCACTGAACACAGGAGTTATAAGGGATCTGGGAACACAGGTTTACAGAAATCTCTCTTTTGACCACCACATTGCCACTGTGGTCAGAAAGCCCTTCTATGTGGCACATCTCATTACTAAGGGTTTTGCATCCAGGAAAAAGAGTTCATTGTTGTCTCCCTCTACTCTTCCCTCATTAGGCCAGTCATCGAGTACAATGCCCCATTTGGGATGTACCTCACTAGACACCTGCAACAACTGGAGAGGCCTCAAAAGTATCTTACAAAGAGGATCCTAGGCCTTAAACACTTGTCCTATATGGACAGACTCTAAAAACTCCAACTATTCTCTGTCTCATATTGCCTACTTAGAGGATATCTCTGCTTGACTTACAAAGTCATGTCGGACCCAGCTCTGTTAGAAATGCTACATCTAAAAAAATCCCAATCCCCCCAGACCACATGTTACAGAGACCTCAACCTCATAACTACAATCAACAGAATGTGCTGGAGGGACACGTTCATAACCCAGAGACTGCCCATGCTATGGAAAAGACTTCCCATAGATGTCAAACAGAGCACCTAACTGGCCCTCTTCAAGAGAAATCTTGATGAGTGGATATGAAATAGAAAATTCACCATGGGGATCCCTCCAGTGGCAATACTCGACAGAGGCACTGGGACTAACTTGGGTGGTACAATGCCAGGGTAATCCTGTGGGTTAGGCATGTAAAGACTCCAGGGCTATTAGCCTAGTACACACTCTATGAACCTATATAGTAGAAAAAATTAAGTGAAGCTAACACCAGAAGAGTAAATACATTATCCATTTATTTATGGTAACATATCACATTGGTAAGCACAATCTTTTTTTACATTGTTTTCTCAGTTATATACAAACATAAATATGAGGCAAAAATATAAAGTAGCAAGTATTCATGTTATATTTTGCAGTTTCAGTAGAAGTTGCAACTTTGTCACCCTGTGAAAGAATGTATTGTCATTAAGTAATGCAGTCTCCGCACTGATTTTGGTACTGCTGCAATATTGAAGCAGGAATATTTGTAATGACAGAACAAGACAGTTTCTGTAATTACATTGTAAGGCGGGAGCTAGTCGTTCTGTGATAACTATCACAAGTTTGTCCTGCTCATATTCCAGCAGCTGCACCACTTTCAAAGAAGGGTCATATCATGTCATGTCATGTCCTCTTCAGCAAATATTTCATCCATCCAGCTTGCAGTTTGGGTAAACTGATTAGTCACTTCCATGTGGTATAACTGGAAATTACTTACAGTGGGCTAGGCAGTCAGTTTAGGAAAAATCTGCTCCACTTCTTCAAGTTTCCCAAAAATGAGTTCATAGATTGGGCAATGAATGAATAAAACATGTTTAGGATTTGATTTAGTGCTTACTGACTAGTGGAATGTGAATCAATCCTACCAATCTGGGTGGAAGATTGATTGACCACAAACCTGATAGGTCTCAGCTTCATTATTCAGTTCAAAACTAAGCATTTAAATATTTTATAAACATCAAAACTGTGGAACACTGGAGTTAAACACAGAATCCCAGTTCTTTACAGCAGTTTATAGCTTGAATATTTTTTTTTTAAAGAAGACAGCATCATGATATGTGGAGAAGCAAGCTGGTGTCCCCACAATTTTGGATATCCTTTAGTGCTACACAGATTTGTGAAGAATCTCTTCCATGTCCACATAGTGTAATAACTTGAGAATAAAGGTTACGGATTGGCTTTGTAACAATTCTGTGTGATTGCTCTACTTCCAGGGAAGATGCCCTTTGCAGGATAATATGTGATTCCTTCTTGATGAAAGTAATTGGGTCATGGTACTCCATCCCATCAAGTAGTCCAATTAGTTGTAGGTTGTTACTCTAATTTCTATTTCACTGGTAATCTGTTCCAACTTGTAATTCATTTAAAAGAGTTCATCAGTTTGAGTGGAATGAGATGCAAGCACTTCTTTTGGAATTAACTAAAGGTGCTGCTGTTCCAATTGTCATTTTAAGAAGAAAGATGTTTCACAGAGTCTTGCTTATGATGCTTTAATAATATAGTTTCAGCCAAGACTTCCTGCGTCATTTAGCATAATGTGGCTATAGATGTGTACAGGAAATAAAGTTCACCTTCGTTTTTAGTGTGAACCTGTGTGCACTTTTGCTTTACCTTACCGGTCATCTTAAAATCCATTGATAGAATGAAGCATAGATAATCTTAACCAGGGACACATAAATTAATGGAAGTCATTCTATTTGTTTTACTGCTGGAATATCCTAAATACTGAGTTTATAGTTTAAAAGTAGAAGTGAGTGACATTAATTAGGACATCTGCTTACAAGCATATTATAAGTGTGCCCACAAATGACAGAACATTTTTGTGTATATGTGTTTGGCTGAAGTAATTAATGTGAGCACATACATGCATTTTATTCCTTTTTAGCAGATGAGTACATTATGTGCCATGTTGTATGCAGCTGATGTGAAAACATTTATTTTATTTAGTTGAGGGCTGTCCTTTCTTTGAGAAATCTAGTTTTGATTTTAGTTGTGATTACTTTGTTCAGGAAATGTTTTACATTCAATGGTTAGGCGTAAAAGTGAAAGCAAACCACTCGTTCCCTTAGTAACAACACTAGTTTTCATGTTCAGTGGTGTTCAAACTTGGTGGTGATGTATAACTGCACTTCCCACAAGTTAAGGCATTTCAGCAAGAGGTACTATTTTGATGGTATAGTTACAGACAGAAATGCAAATGTTCTGGAGAAGAAATAGTCAAAGTACAACTGAAGAGGGATGATACAACATTAAGAAAGTAAAAAAATGAATTTCCGACTGCTGTCTTATTATCCATGAAAACATTGTGGTTTGACTAACACACACAACAAAAGAACATGTAAAAATATGTATATACTACTGATAGCATAATCAGAGGCATCCACATTAATGATATGACAAGTGCTTTTTGACTGATACTAACTAAAAGTCTCATGATATTCAAGAGCTCTAAATCGCAGCTGCTATGCTCAGATACAATGTTCAAAATATGTGGGTCATTTCTTATAAAGATTCTCTACAATCTTCTACTCTTGCAGATCATCTTTAAAAGTGGCAGAAGGTAGAGTATCATGATAAAAACTGACCCAAAATTTTGAGCAGTTTAGCTGAACTGTGTGAATATAGCAGCTTAGATTTAGAGCTCTTGAATATCATGATTTTTTTCAGTAATTATCAGTGAAACTGCAGTCATATATTTTCATATCATAGATGTACATGTCTCTGATTATGCTGACAACAAGGAGTGCAAGTGTATGCATGTTATCTTTGGGTAGAAGCTTCATGGGAATACATGAAGATTTAGATACAGATTATGTACTTGTACTTCACAAGGATATAGTCTATATAGTTTATGGCTCAATGATAATGCGGACTTTTTTTTTTGCAAAAAACTGTCTTTCATTTTTTGTACTGATGTTATTATGCTATTGACTTGTTCCTTTTTTTGTTTTAAATACCATAGCAGACAATTTTACTTTACTCAGAGTGTTGTTAACATCAGTACACCATAAAAATAATTTGTTAAACAGACAAAACATTTTCCAACTTAAAATAAATAGGATTTTGCATTTCATCATATCCTTTATTTTTTTTCAAATTTCATGCAAAATATCTGGTATTGCAATGAATATTTTTACTTCTTACTAATATTTGAGAGGCATGATGAAATTCTCAATGAGAAACAATTCATGATAAACATTTTACTGTAGCTAACTAAAGAAAGGCCAAATGATAATGAATTTATTGTTCTTAAATTTTTCTTGCATTTTCTTCTCTAAATGCAGCTACCTTGTGGCTGGGAATTGGAGGAAGATGCATCAATGTAAGTCCATGTGAGTTAGTTAGTTCTCCTTATGCTACTATTAATCCAAAATAGTGGTTATGTTAAATTTAGAACACTTCAGTGTTCTGTCAAATGCAATGAAGTGGGTAGTCATCAGAAAATCACAAAAAATGCAAAATCATATGCATTTTAAGTTGAAGGTAAGACTGTGCACACAGCTTATCTCAACCTGACCAAGTCTTTTGATACAACACTCTACTCACACATTAAAGACAAGCTCACAAATTTAGTAATAAACCCTTTTTTATCATACTCTGGATAGCCAACTGGCTTAATGATAGGACCCAGGAGGTAACAATAGATGAGGCCACCTCCACCAAGAGGTCAGTCACTAGTGGAGTCCTCCAGAGCTCAGTATTGGAGCCACTCCTTTTGGGAATCTTTTTATCTAAAATGGAAACAAATGCTAAATGGTCATGCCTAAGTTTGCAGATGATTACAAGCCGGGGGTTATCATCAAATCCTCTGCAGACACTAGCATTCTTCAAGAAGTTCTACCTTTGATGAATACATGGTGCCAAAGCCATGTTCCAAAAATCAATGCTAAGAAAATTTTAATTGTATCCTTTGGGAAACTAACCATCCCAGCTAATTACCAGGTTGATAATTAACCCATAACATGCAACACAGTGGTCAGGGATCTTGTTATACATGTAGACAGTAGCCTTAACTTTGACCACAACATGGCCACAGTGGTGAGGAAATCCTTTTATGCTGCACAATTTATAAGTCAGAGTATGGCATCTAGGTCCAAAGAGGTCATTATCCCACTGTACTCTGCCCTTATCAGAACAATCATAGACCGCAATACTCCCTTTGGTATGTACCTGACCAGGCATATACAGAACCTAGTGCAACCTCAAATATTCCTCAAAAATAGAATACAATGCATAACAAAAACCTGCTTTATGCAGAGTGCCTAAAAGCCCCATTCCTCTGCATAGTCTTGTTTAGGTTGCTGAGCCTTGTTCTATGCCTGGCTTACAAGACATCTGCAAACCCCAGACTTATGACTCTAATATGTATTTGTAAGCCAAAGAGTACCACAAAATCAAGGACTAAGGACCTGACTTTTATCTGCAACATACACAGAACATGCTGGACAGACAGATAGGTGACCTAGAGACTGCCCCTCCTATGGAACAGGCTTCCCATCCATGTGAAGCTGAGTTTGTCTATTACCCAGTTTAAGTACAACCTAGACAAGTGGATGGAAAATAGGAAATTTACACCAGGTCTGGCATCCATGTCCATTATGGACAGAAGTAAACTTGTAAATGCCTGGCCCTCAATATCATATTTGGATGCAGGACATCATTACTCTTTTGGGAAAACTTGGCTAGGCTTAGAAAGGCCACTTGGGTCATTAGCCTAGTAACAGTCTATGAATCCATGAAAATCAGCATTATAAAATTGTGAAGGTAGCAGTTCTTGACCAGCTAACATGATCTAATGATCTGCCATGGTGTTAACTTTGTGGTATAGAGGTTTTGACCCAGATTATGCCACAGAAGACAGGAGCCATTTAGTTTTTTTGGAAAATGGAAGAGGATGTCAAGAAGGAATAGGCATGACTGGCCATTGCCAGGTCACCCATCTCAGGGTAGGGATTTAGCAGAATCCTATCAAATATGCCCCACTTGGATTGAAAGATCAGGTTTAAAGTTCTTATACTTAAGAGTACAAGGTGAATGGGGTTGTCTAACAGTTCTAGTATTCTTACCTGAATGACAGGTGTGCAGAAACATTTACTCACAAAGACCTAGCATAGCACTGATTGCACTGTGCTTTCTCAATGACAAGGATGCCTAGTTCTTGCCTCATTTTCAAAGTGTTCTAGGAAGTCTAAATCGAGAGCCAACTAGACGTGGAGGCTATTTTTAAAAAATATATCAGAAAAAGCACATTTCATTGGCTCAACTTTTTCTAAAATTGTCCCCCTTAAACCAGTGGGAATACCTTGATGTACTTGATGGAAATGTGTTGCTAAAGAACTAGTCTCTTTAAATGTTGCTATATCTCTCAGGTGTTCTAAAAATCTCACTTTAAAAGCTCTTTTTGTCTGACCAATGTAAAATTTATTGCAGGGGCACCTCAGAGCATAGATATTCTTTATAAAAAAGCCCTTTATATTCTCAGATTCGGTACTTTGATACCAAAGAGTTTGAATTTGGAATTAAATTGGAGATTTCTTCTTTAAAAGTTGAATTATTTAATTGATTATTAACTTGATTAGATGCACTATTTATAGTGATTGTTTTAGTGTGTGTGTATTCTCCTTGAAGGCAAACTAGCCGAGACGTCAGAGAAAGTACAGTTTTGTACCTACCATAAATGTAGATGTTCGAGTGTTCACCCTGCTGCAGTCATCACACTTGGGTTATCCTGTCATCAGGTGGTCCCGCAGTCGGCCGGATTTCCAAAGTCTTGGTCCGATGTCGGTTGCTGTCGCCTCATCCCTGACGTCAGTGCACCAGGGGTACATATATTGCAACCGACACCATTTTCTTCAGTTTTTCTTGCCCCAGATGTCAGGTGCCCCCAAAAAGGTGATCCAAATTAGTACCAAAAGGTGTGAACACTGTACTAACAAAAAATCCCTTCAGCTATAAGCAAATACATCAGAAAGGCATAGCAAAGATTTAGCCAGTAGATCATAGGGATTGAAGGGAGGGTAACCTGGACTGCAGCAGGGTGAACACTTGAACATCTACATTTATGGTAGGTACAAAACTGTACTATGTTCATCGTGTTACCCTGCTGCAGTGATCACACTTGGGTTGAGTCCCAAAACTAAGGTAGGGTGGAGGCATCATAGAGGGTTAGTGGAGGCAATGAGGCCCTGCAGAACTGCAGTGGCAAAGCCTGCCCTGGACTTAGACTAAAGAAGTAAGTGATAGTGTTCGGTGAAGGTGTGTACAGAACTCCAAGTTGCAGCTTCTAAAATTTCCTTGAAAGGAACCCCCCTGAGAAAGGCTGTAGAGGTAGCTGTTGCCCTTGTAGAGTGGGATCTAATGGTAGGAGGAACTGGTTTCCCATGATGGGTATAGCAGAATCGTATGCAGTGGCCTATCCATTTAGAAATGGTTTGCTTGAATATGGCCCTCCCTTGAGAAGCTGTAGCATAGGAAACAAAGAGCTGGTCAGTTTTTCTGAAAGCCTTAGTTTTATCCAAGTAGTAACAAAGCTGCCTGTGAATGTTCAAGGAATGCAGGAGTCTCTCACCTTTATTCTGTGGATTGGGGAAGAAAGTGGGGAGGTGGATGGTTTGATTTAAAGCTACACTGGAAACCACCTTAGGCATGAAGGAAGGATTAGTTCATAGAGAAACTCTGTCTTGATGAAAAGTGAGGAAAGGTTCCACTGCCATAAGTGCCTGTAATTCTGAGACTCTCCTAGCAGAAGTTATTGCCAGGAGCAGGGCAGTCTTCCAAGATAGGAACTGAAGGTCTGCAGGAAAAAGCTGGTTCAAAGGGAGGTAGCGTTAGTTTTTCCAGAACAAAGTTGAGGTCCCATGTTGGTGTAGGGGCTCTTCTAGGTGGTCTAATGTTTTTTGCCCCTCTGAGGAACTGCCTTAGAAGAGGATTTGAAAATAAAGGTGGATTCGTGTCATAGTGAGCTGAAATAGCTGAAGCATGGATTTTAATTGAGGAGAAGGAAAGTCCTTTATGCAACATCTCAGCTAAATACTGCAGAATGTGAGGCATATGAGGCTGAGTTGTGTCTTGTCCTTTAGCTTGGTTCCAAGCACAAAACCTTTTCCATTTGTCCGAGTAAGCCTTCCTGGTGCTTGGCCTCCTGGCCTCTAGAATAATATCCAGTACTGCTTGTGAAAGAGGGGCTGGTGGGATGCTTAATTGATTTGCCATGCAGCCAGGTTTAAGGTTTTGATCTGGCTGTGTAGAATCTGCTTGTCTTGTTGCGTGAGCAAATGAGGTATTTGAGGCAATATCCATGGTGGGCTGTGAGCCATATTCTTCAATAGCGGATACCAGTGCTGACGTGGCCAGTCTGGGGCTATGAGAATCAGTCGAGGTTTCTCTTTTTTGACCTTCAAAAGAACCTTTGTGAGAAGAGGTAATGGAGGAAAGGCATATGCTGTCAGGTTTTTCCAACTGAAGGAGATAGCGTCCACTTTCCAAGCTTGATGATGGAATGTCCTGGCAAACAGGTCTATATTTGGTAGACCCCATCTTTGAGTTATCATTGTAAATATTTGTGGGTCTAGCTTCCACTCATGGGGATCTCTGATGTTTCTGCTTAGGTCGTCTGCCAATGTGTTTTTCTGTCCTGGCAGGAATTGAGCTTGTAACTGGACTTGGTAGGCCAGAGCTGTGTTCCATAAGATTATTGCTAGCCTGCAAAGAGGGTAGGAATGTGTTCCCCCTTGTTTGTTTATGTACCACATTACTGTGGTGTTGTCCGTCTTTATTGCAAGATGTCCTGGCTGTAGTAGATCCTTGAAGGCTGTCAGAGCTTTCTGTACAGCTAGCGTCTCTTTTAGGTTTATGTGCAGTTTTCTTTGTTCTGCAGTCCATAGGCCTTGAATGCACTGCCCTGCCATGTGTGCCCCCCAGGCATAGTCTGAAGCATCTGTTGTGATAGTTTGCCTGGGTGGGGGCAAGGTGAAAGGCTGACCCTTGTTGAGATGACATGCCTGTGCCCACCATAGAAATTCCTGTTGAAGGCATGGAATGAGATATATCACTGTGTCCAAGCTGTGGCTGTGTTGAGACCATATGCTTTTTAGGTACCACTGTAATTTCCTCATATGCAGTTTTGCAAATGGTATTATCAGAATGCAAGATGCCATGAAGCCCAAAGCCTGCAGAATTTTTCTTGCAGTTAATTGGGTCTTTGTTGCCATTGTCTTGAAATATTGAGTCAGTTGTAATTGCTTGTCTGGTGTAAGATAAGCCTTCTGGGCCATTGTGTCCAAGCTGGCACAATGTCATTTTTTTGTGAGGGTACTAGTTTTGACTTCTTTTCGTTTACTGTGTATCCCAGACAATTTAGTAGATGCTTCACAAAAGCCAGATGTTGTAAGATAATATATTTTCTTTTTGTTTGGATGAGGCAGTCGTCCAGATATGGATACATTTGAATTCCTCTTTGTCTGCAGTATGCAATTACTGGTGCCAGGCATTTTGTGAATACTCTGGGTGCAGTAGATAAGCCAAACGGCAGTGCAGAGAATTGATAATGGGTTGAACCTGCAATGAAACGGAGGTATCTTCTGCAACTTTGTCTGATAGGGACATGCAGGTATGCCTCCTTGAGGTCCAACGTTACCAGCCAAGCTTCCTTGCCCAACATGGGAAGTAGCTGCTGTAGTGTTAGCATCTTGAATTTGGGAACTTGTAAATAAGTGTTTAGAATTGAAAGGTCCAGAATTGGTCTCCAAGCATTTTCCTTTCTGGGTACTAGGAAGAGTCTTGAGTAAAATCCTTGGCCTTGCTCTTGAGTTGGTACCCTTTGTATAGCTCTCATGGCCATGAGAGCTGTAATTTGTTTTTGAGCCTCTGCCCTTTGATTTTGTGGCAGGCTTGGCATTCCTCTTTTTATTGGCAAGGTGTGAAAGTGGAATCTGTATTCTCGTAAAATTATGTCTAGGACCCATTTGTCCTTTGTGACCATGTGCCAGTTGTCTGCAAATAGTGCTAGTTTTCCCCCCAAGGGGGCTGACAAAAGAGCTTTGTTTGGCCAGTTGAGGTGCAAGTCATTGAGTTTGCCTTCTGGTGGGTTGAGACCTGTCTTCTCCTCCCTTCTGGGTTAGAGTGCCTCATTGACGAGACTTATACTGAATTTGTGGTTGTCCTCTGCCCCTTGGGCGCCTGTATTTACCCCTCTGAGGCCTGTCAGTGGCTGGAAAGGACCATTTTTTTGTTGGCCAGTTTCTGCTGAAGCGAGGGGGTTGTACTTGTAGGAAATCTTTGACTGTCTGAATTGATTTCGACTTATCTTCCATTTTCTTTAAAACTTCTTCTGCTTTAACACCAAAAAGAACATCCTACTGTAAGGGAGCATCTAGTAGTTTTGCTTTAACATGATCAGGCAGACTTTGTTCCTTTAACCAGGCATGCCTACGTACAACTGATCCAGTGACAGCTGCTCTGCAGGAGGCCTCTAAAGAATCAAACCCACATTGTAAGATGTGCTTGCCCACCTGCTCGGTGGCATGCAACAAATCCTGTACTTCTTTCATTTCAGATTGTTGAGGTAGGGTGGTTATCTTTTGTTTTAACTGAGAGATCAGAAGTTGCTGATACTTAAGCATATGAAATTGACAGTTTAGTGCTCTCATAGCTAAAGTGGCTGAGGTGTAAACCTTTTCCCCCCATCTGTCTAGTGCTCTTGAATCCCTTTCAGAAGGTACTGGATTTTTAGCCATGGAAGCCTTAGCCCCCTTGGGACCCTGGGAGATAGTCTCTGGGTCAGCTACTGGGCTTTTGTAAAGGAATTTGTGGGAATCAGGTACTCTGTAGTATCTGTCAGGCTTGGCCGGGGCAGGAGGTAGAGAGTCAGGGTTGAAACTGGATTCTAAGTAGACATCATCCACAATGTCCAAAACAGGAGGGATGGCTAGAGGTCTGTGTTGGGGGAGTAAAAGAAACTCTCTGAGCCTTTTCTTGGAATCAGAGTAATCCTGACCTTCCCAGTGAAAGTGTTCCCTCATAGTGTGTAAAGTTTCCCCAAAAGAGTAATCTTCTGGAGGGGAAGCTGAGGGCATAGAGTTCCTCAGCATCAGAATCTTCATAAGGAGAGAAGGAATAGTCTTGGTCCTCAGAGGAATCTGAAGAAATAGACAGTTGTTCAGAGGAAGCAGAATCTTCCTCTTGTCTAGGCCTTTTGTCAGGAGGAGGCTGTGAACTCCTGATAAGAGAAATCAAATCTTAAGCCATTTTGAGCATCTGTTTCTTAGGCATAGGACCTTGAACAGGAGACTGAAGTGAAGCCTTTTTCGATTTAGAAGGAGTCTTCGACTTGAAAAACATTTTGACTGTAAGAGTCGTCGGTCTGAAAACGCCTTCAGAAACCAATGGCGTCTCAGAAGTACCGATGTCCTTGGAAGGTAAATCATTGGAAGGGCCTGAAGTAAAAGGCTGCGTTGGCCTAGTACATTCCGTCAAAATATCTGAAGCGGTTTCGGATTCCAGAACTGCGGTAGTCAGAGGCTGCGTTGGAGCCTCACTGATAACCGGAGACCGGATCAACCGAGGCCTCGGAATTGGGCTTAGGCCTGAGCTGTCGGTCCTTGTCCCTGCGCTTTTTGTGCACGCCGGTAATCGGCAGCTCCGACAGCATGTTATAGTTACATTTTCTACCAAAAAAGTGTTGTGCAAAATCAAAACATCTTTTAATAGTAAGTTTATTAAATCTAGCACAAAAATGACAAGAAGTGACATCGTGGTCAGGGCCTAGGCAAGGTATGCAATAAGAATGAAAATCCTTATGAGGTATTTGCTTCCCACAAGAAATACAATTGTTAACTTTTTCTGACATCGGTCTGAGGCAAGAAAAGTTTCCCCAATGGGGTACTTAGCTTTATAGAAGACTTCGGTCTGAAATTCGAATTCAAAAATCTCAGGAGTCTGCCGACCGGCACTTGTGAACTGCTTCTGCTTTGGGCACCGCGCGGCAAGAAAGACTGGAGAAAATGGAGTCGGTTGCAATATATGTACCCCTGGCACACTGACGTCAGGGATGAGGCGACAGCAACTGACGTTGGACCAAGACTTTGGAAATTTGGCCGACTGCGGGACCGCCTGATGACAGGATAACCCAAGTGTGATAACTGCAGCAGGGTAACATGATGAACATCGAATAAATCTTTATTTTATTGGGTCACTGGTTTGTGGTTTTATTTTTTATTTTTTTTTCCTTTTCGTGTTTTTTTTATATTGCATTATGACCAGTGACCCCAATATGGATATTCCAAGAGTTTTCCTTGATAATCAGCTAGATCCACAGCAACGTCCCTTGGACAACTACTTTTGGCAGATTAATGGCTCTACATCTGCATCTATGGCTGTTATTGGATCCGGTGCTGTTCCAAAAGACCCTACCAATATGTGGCCCAAATGGGAGTCTGTTCAAAATAATAATCTTTTGGGCTCTTTTTCTGGTGTGAGTAGAAGGTTTTAAGCTGGTCTCAATTCAGAAACTAAGACTATGTGTGAGTTATTGGAGAAATTACTTTTCAAAGAAACTTCAGTTTTTCTTAATATTCACAGCCTAAACAAATATAGAGATTTGGATATTACTCCTCATGGACTAAGGGCTTACAAGGATCCTGCTACCCCATTTGACTTTAATGATGAGTTGGATATTGAATTCCATAAAAGATGGGTGCACGCAGCACATAAGTGTATGCTAGAATGGGTCACTATACTTACTGAGCGTGATAGGTGTAAACAGTTTAAATTACAAAGTGAAATTAGCTCACTATGCAATGACCTGACTTCTAAAACTAACTCTGGAGGCTTTTGATAAGATTTTGAAAGATATTAACATGAAGTTGGAAGGTTATGAAAAGAACATCATGGGTAATAAACAATAAACTTAAGAGGGATATCTGTGATTACGATAGTGGTATGCCATTTCAGTCCAGTTCCAAACGGAAGAAAACAAAACGTCGAGTTTCCTTTGGAAATCAGCATAGTGAACAATCTTTTTCTTCAGTGTATGGCTCCACCAATTGTCCATCTTCAGATGAGGAAGATAGTTACAGTCTGAATCAGGAAGAGTATCCGCTATTACCTCAGCCTCACAATGGGGCACAACTTAAACAAACTTTTCATAGCAGAACTCGTATGCCCCAAGGGGGTCAACAGAATAAAAAATGTTTTCGAGAGGGACAATGTACTGGACACTGGCAACAGCAGCCACAACAAACTCAATATTTTCCCCAGTTAAAAAGGGGTAAACGGTAATTGCACTAATTTTATTGTTAATTTGTCTGTTTTTTGTTTAACTGATTGTGAAAAATCTGTCTTGGAGCGTGGACTTAAATTTATTCCAACTGTTAAACCTCATCTACATGAAATTAAGTGTGATATTTTTAAATTTGCTAGGAAACTGCAACTTAGAGCATTATTTAATAATGAGGCTGATTTTATAGACAATGACTCTGATGGAAGTGAATTGTCTTCTGATACTGACAGCTTTTATTCATGTGTCTCTGATAACATTTGTAATGCTTATTATTTATTCAACACTAGCAAAATCTCTGTGAAAACTGATCATATTCCTGTTTTCAATAATGAAAATGTGTTGCAATTTTATAAGATGTTGAGTTTTTCTGTAGAACAGGAAGTATGTGATTTTTTAAAAAATGACCTGATAAGATTTCATACAATTTGACGAAAAATGAATGGCTTGCTTTAAAAGCTTTGAGTAATAATAAGAACTTGGTGTTTAAATCTTCTGATAAAGGTAACAAACTTGTTATTATGAATATTCCACAGTAATTAGATATGTGTTATCAACATCTCAATGATAAAGAGGTTTGTCGGAGGGTTTGCTTTTCAATTTATGAAGCAGCCATTAATGAATATATTAATTTGATGAATAAGGGTATTACACTGGGTTATTTTTCCAAGGATGATGTTAGAAAGACATTTAATGTGGAAGGGGTAAGCATTGCTTGTTTTTACTGTCTACCCAAAATACATAAATCTCTTTCGAATCCACGCGGACACCCTATAGTGTCCGGCATGGGTTATTTTTTGTGAAATAGTGGATGTCTTTTACATCAGCTTCTTCTGCCTAAAGCTATGCTTCTACCTTCTTATATAAAAGATGTTTTTGATTTTCTTGAAAAACTTCAAAACTTCAAAGTGTAGAACTGAATAGGAATATGTATTTCATTACTTTAGATGCTAAAAGTTTATATACGAATATTACTCATTCTTTTGGTCTTGAAGCAGTGAGATGTTCTTATGGGTGAGTCACCTGCCACCGAATTTGCTATTGAATTGTTATTTTTCTGTCTTGTTAATCATTTTTTTGAATTCAATGGTGAGATTTACCAATAGAAACAAGGAACAGCTATGGGGGCAGGTTTTGCCCCCTCATATGCGAACCTTAGCATGGGACTGTTTAGAGCACGAGTATATATATATATATATATATATATATATATATATATAGAGAGAGAGAGAGAGAGAGATCAGTATTTTATACTAAATACGTTAAATTGTATGCTCATTTTACTGACAATCTAATTTTCCTATGTGAAGGGGGAAGTTGAAGTAGCTTCATTCATAGAGATCTCACAGACCAATAGATTTAATTTAACATTTGATGGTATTAAAGTAGGTAAAACTGTCTCTTTTTTGGATGTAGACTTGAATATTCCTGATAGGATAGGTCTACATACAAGAGTACATAGAAAATTTGATGGAGATGTACAATACTTACATGCTCCTAGTTGCCATCCTATACATACCATTGAAGCATTACCCTATGGGGAATTGATTTGGGTTAGTAGATTATGCAATGAGCCCAATGAATTGCAAGAGGAAAATCTGAGAACTTGTTTGGTGTTTGAAGGAAGGGGCTTTTGCAGTTCTATTATTAATAAGGCAGTTAATAAAATGCAAGAAAGAGATAATATACATCATGTAGGCCAATATAGGAAAAATGGAACTATGATTAAGAATGAGACTGACATTTATTTTGTCTCAACTTATAGCTGCTTTAGTGTAGTTTTAACTAATTTGGTAAAATATTATTGGCAGTACATGCAGAGTATTAAAAATTTTGAAACATGGTTACCAGATAGGTTGAAATTTACTTTTAAGGTAGGAAAATCTATTAAGAATTTAATAGTAAGAGGGAAATTTTATATGCCCCCAGTTCAGGTATATAGTGAGAGAATTAGGCTGGACATTACTGTTTGTGGTAGATGTAAGGCATGCCAATATATGGTCAATTATTTTGATCAAATTAATGGATGGCTAAAGATTGTTTTAGATGTGACACCGGTGGTGTTATCTATGCTCTAAGTTGCCCCTGCAATAAATTTTACATTGGTCAGACAAAAAGAGCTTTTAAAGTGAGATTTTTAGAACACCTGAGAGATATAGCAAAATTTAAAGAGACTAGTTCTGCAGCAAAATATTTCCATCAAGTACATCAAGGTATTTCCACTGGTTTAAGGGGGACAATTTTGGAAAAGGTTGAGCCAATGAAATATGCTTTTTCTGATGTATGTTTTAAAAATAGGCTTATTTATAAAGAAGCCCTTTATATTCTCAAATTCAGTACTTTGATACCAAAGGGTTTGAATTTGGAATTAAATTGAAGATTTCTTCTTTAAATGTTTAATTATTTAATTGATCATTATTAACTTGATTAGATGCACTATTTACAGTGATTGTTTTAGTGTGTGTGTATTCTCCTTGAAGGCAAACTAGCCGAGACATTAGAGAATGAATAAATCTTTATTTTATTGGGTCACTGGTTTGTGGTTTTATTTTTTATTTATTTATTTATTTATTTTGCTTTTTGTGTTTTTATTTTATAATTTATAAATGTTATTCTACTATCGTTTTTCATTTCACATTGTTTTCAAATATTCAGTAAAATTTTCTATGTAAAAACCTGCTTACAGTTATGCAAAATAAGATTAGAATACAGCCTGGTGTTTTAGTAGTTCAGCAATAGTCTACAAAGTCCTTTGATAAAAGAACTATGTATGGAGTAATTTCCTCCTCATTTACTAATAAAAATGTGATTTTTTTTTACAATTCATGGATTTTTATATACCCCTATATGGCTATCTCCTCTTTATGTGAGGTTAGTGTTGCTACTTTTTAAAATGGCCAAAGTGGGAAACTTTATAGAAATGTAAGCTTTTGCAGGACAGACTTTATCCACATTAGGTGAAATAACCACAGTCCACTTTTTGCCAAAATAAAAGGTCATCTTGGGGAACCTGAGTTGTTTCTTTTATTTCATATTATGTTAAGATGTCTCAGGTACAAAATAAGTATTTTAAGCAACTTCTAGTGGAAATTTAGAAAATACATTTTGTCTTGAAATTTCAGGACATTTGCCAGTTTTCATGTTTTTTTTTTTCAGAACACAACTGCCAAAACAGACGGCCTTGTACAAATAGGGACAAACAGTAACCCAAATTTGTGGTGCAACTAAGCTTAAATGGCTCTATGAGAGGGAGGAAATAACTAGGCCCCAAATTCAGGACTTAGAGGAAGGAAACAAAACATTTGTGTAGTAAGAATACAAGGGAAACTGAAGTAATTAATATATTTACCTGAGAAGAGAAACTGTACCAATTGAAAAAACTAGCACTGAAACACTGAGAGAAAGTCTAAAAAATTTAAGGGCTCATATCATAAAAAAATACCAGAGAAAATAATACAGTACTGTAAGTACACTTCCCATAACAGTAGATCACTGTTGATGTAGCCTAAGTTATATGGGACAAATACCAGGGTGTAGAAGAAAGGGAAGAAGGAGATGAGTCAGAATGAAGAGGATTTCAGAATATCAGTAGAAAAACCTGTTTTGTCTTACTGCTTGGTTGAAGTGTCCATAAAAGACCAGGTTGTTGCATATATATAAGATTTCTAGAGTCTATCACTTTCCAAAAAGCTATAGAAATAGGCATAGTTGTGGTAGATTTGCCCTTTTTTCCTGGAAGAGTCTTGTTATGGTATGAAGAACAAAAGGAGATAACTTCAGACAACCATTTAAAAATGTCCTGCTTTGACACTGATGAAACAATTGATTAGGATTCCTGACTTTTTTTTTGTTCTGTCAATGTAGCATGTGAGTTTTCTCTGTATTCCCAGAGTGAGAAGAATTATTTCTTCCTTACTTTTTGCTTCTTGTAAAAAACTGAGATGAATTGTCTGACTCAGTGTAAACTGTAAAACTACTTTGCCATACGGGAAGGATAAGTTCTCAATCTTACCTTATTTTTGTGAAAGACAAGAAAGGGTTGAAGCACCATAAGAACTTGTAACACAGATAATCTTCATGTAGAAGTTTGAGCAATGTGTAACAATGTCTTCCAGGATAATTACTTTAAATTGGCCTTGTGAGCAGATTCAAAAGAAAAAAAGTGTAAATTACCACAAGGAGGGATTACCTGTTTTTTTAGGTGGACAGATGGCAACAATTTTTTGATAACTCCAGAGCAGAAAAAACTAGTAGCACAATGACTTGGGCAACAGAAAGTAGAAAGGACTGTCATCAACCTTAGGAAGCCTATAACAAGGAAGAAAAGAAGAGATTCTGTAGAAGTACTAGAAATGTCTTGGAACTTTTATAAAAGTCTGTATAAAGTAGAGAATTATGGAAATCAAGACTGGGTACAAATGGAAATGTCTATGGAAGCATTAAATATGTCAAGGTTAGAGACAGATGATCTAAATTTCTAACAGTTATAATATGAGGAGATGAGATAAAAAGAGAGATGTGTGACCAATCCACAGGACTGCTGAAGTTTGGAAGCTAGAAGGAAAAAACTGATAAAGATCTGGAAGGACTTGTTTAACAGTATTTCAAGAGAAGGAGAAGCACCAGCATCCTGGAAGAAAGTAGTGATGGCTGCAATACCTAAAGAGAGTAAAGACCCATCATATACAGCTTCATACAGGAATTTTTTCAATCCCAAACCATGATTACAAAGTGTTTATGGCTATGATGGCTCAAAGAATGAAAACGGTGATGCCAAAATTGATAGATAAAGATCAATTTTGTGGAGGGGAAGCATACATGTGACAACATTAACAGAACATTGATGATCCAGGGAAAAGCAAACATAAAAGAATATCTCTGTTGTTGGTGGGTCTTGATACAGAGAAAGTATTTAATGGTGTACAATGGGGGTTTATGAGTAGCTCAATGAAAGCATTTGCATTCCCTGACAAAAATATATGGTTGACTAGGAGGATATACAAGTGATCAAAGACAAAATTAAAGTGGCTGGATTCCTTTCAGATAATTTCTGTTTGAGCAGAGGAACCAGGCAGGTGTGTCCTCTTTCCCCTTTGTTATTTACATTATGTTTAGAACCATTGGCAAAGAAAATAAGGGACTAAAAAATTCAAGGATATAATTTGCATGGTAGTAAGGTAAGTAGCCTCTATGACAGATTGTGCTGACTTGCTAGTTCCCCAAGGTACCATAGCTAATCTGAAAAGGGGAAGGATCTAGTTCCCACTTTTAGTTTAAATACTAAATCACTGTGCTGTTGTCTGCAATTACTCATAGAGGCTCAGTAGTCCAAAGATGGTTTAGAGATCTGAGAACCTTTATTAGTGTCACAATTTCTTTGACATTTCAGTTTGTCTTGCTGTTTCCCTAGACCCTGGACATTTCACACCTTTAGATACAGCGTCTGATACAAAGTCTGAGGTATCTCTGGTCAAAGATTGAGTATAGGCTGGAGAGGTACAACTGATTCACCCACCAGAAAATCTCCCTTTGAAAACATCTGAGTACTGGGTTTGGGAAAGATAGAGGCTGCTGGTATTGTGTCCATATTGATTTGAGGAATCACTGGATTCTTTTCATGTAAAGGAATCACATGAATTGTAGATGCCATGTAACCTAGAATCTTCAGAAATTCCCTGGTAAATGTCAGAGCCTACTTGGACAATTTCAGAAACTGACCCTTGTAAGATTCCATTTTGTCCTGCAGAAGAAAGTCCACCATTAGGGATGTATCTAGAAGACATTTAAGAAACACTATCATGTGGGACAGGACACAAGATTATTTTTCTAAATTCACCTGAAATGTCAGACTGAGGAAAAGTTTTTTTTTTTTTTAACCAAGCAAGAGATTTTTGACAACTTATAAGAGAGTCTGGAAAAACAAACCAGTCATCTAAATATGGATAAAATGTTTATGCCTGCAACCTGCAATGGGCTATTTACAGGAGCCAGGAACTTTGTAAACACTCTTGGAGTTGCTGACAATCCAACCAGTAAGGCAGAGAGTTGAAAACCAGGCACAGAAAAATGAAAAAGCCTCTGAAATCTTTGAGAATTGGCATATGGTAAGTAAACTGAAAGAATGAGAGGGAACATAAAGTGCACAGACAGCATTTTGAAATTTGTGATTTTGATGTGAAGGTTTAAAAAAGAACCATCTGGTACATGGCTCCAGGTTCCTTCTTTCTTTGGCACTCAACTAGTTCTCAAATAAATACCTTTCCAGAATTGATCTGGACGACTATGTTCTATAACTCCCTGAGACAGTATTTGATCTAAGACAGGAGAAAATGGGGAAATCTCATTGGACAGATGTAGAGGAATCCCTTGAAAAGCAGTAATAAAATCCCACTGACAGTTGAAGGCCATGTGTCTGAAGTTATCTGGTGCCACAGAAGAAGTAAAAACCTAAACTGTTTATTCCATGTCCTATTACATGGACTGGAAGAAAAGCTTCAGTTATACTCTGGAACTGAGGGCTGAAACATATGGGCAATTCATTGAATTAACTTTCTCCATTATGAACTATCTTGATGTCCTCAGTAGAAGAATGGTCAGATAATACCTCTTTATCAAGGGGAACATTCAGGAGCTTAGCTTTAACATCCTCTGGTAAATCCTGAGAACACAGTCAGACAAGTCTTTTTATCACTGATGCCACGTAGCTGCTCTAGAAACAGAATCAGCAGTGTCATATGATCATTTCAGAGAATGCTTAGTTCCTTGAAACACAGAAGTAAAGAATTTGGATTCATCTTAATGTCTGACGAAGGCAAGTCAGCAATTAATGTTTGCATGCTATCAAATGATATTAACAAAAGCATAGACATGTAAGCCAGGTAATTCACTATTCTGTAGCCAAGGTAGTTGTAGAACACACTTTTTTTCCTCAAACAAATCAAAAACTCTCCTGTCTTTGTGAAATGGAATAGGGTTGGCAGCTGAAAGGTGTTTGCACAAAGATGGTTTAGAAAATATATCAGTGCTGGGTCTACCCCAGGGTATGTAAAATGGAACCAGGGAACTTTAAGCCACTTGTCAGGTTTTTTGAGATCTGGAGGAAGACTATCAAGCAAGCTGCCATCTACAAGGAAGACATCCTCTATGGCTTGCAAAGTAGGTGGAATGGCTGCATGTTGTGGAAATCTACCTCTATTAAATAACAGATTTGCTGTGACTTGGAATTTTTGTTCTCACTGAAATAGGTCCTTCACCTTGGGAACAGTTCCTGACAAAGACAACTCTTCAGATAGGGAATCTGAAGAAACCTCCTCACTCAGACTCTGATTCCCCATTTAGTGAAAAAAAGAACTTGAGAAGCATAGTCTGAACCTAATTCCTGAAATAAGACTGTGAATCAGAATCTGAAAAAGCAGAGCAGCTTATTCTCTTTTGATGTATAAACCTTGGTGAATGCAAAAGTGGAAAAAGTGGCACAGTATTAGAAGGCTTTGCAAAATTTGCATAGGTTCATATGAGACAAATTAGTCTGCAGACAATTACATACCTAGCCAATAACCAGCCAGTTACCAAAGGTGAGAATTAAACCCTGTACCTTGTGTCTAAGAGGTAAACACCTTAACCATTATGACAGCACCAAATTTCATTCTTTTTATGATTTTTTTTTCACTCCTACAATGAATTCTCATACTTAATTTCATACTGAAGACAAAACTTTCTTACACTTACTTATCCTTCACTAACATAATGATGTCATTGGGGATCATGCCCAGGACCATCTGCATGGGTGGCAGATGTGATAACTACACTACAAAACCTACATAAATAACATCTGCTGCTAAACCAAGATCTAGAACATATACTGAATGCAATCAACCAAACATGCACTGAATGATACATCTAAATGATGTAATTTTCATATACATCCCTGGTGCACTGACAAAGAATGTCAACATCAACTGCGAAAGGTGAACAATGAAAATGTTGACAGTCAACTGCACATGCTCGGAAAAATCCTTGTTGCATACAAACAAAACCCCCCACAATTTTCTGCAGGGGGCCCAAAAAACCCCTGCTAATTATATACACTAACTCTGTGAATACATAGTGCCTGGAGAAAGGGAATATTTCCACCCTGGGATAGTTGATCTAGCACACCTGTCAATTACCTGCATATGTCAATCAACTGTGATTGATCATGCAGCTGTCGACCAAATTCCACAGTCTATATATATATATATATATATATATATATATATATATATATATATATATGTATATATCAACACACACACACACATATATATAAATAAAATATATGCATATGGGCCCCCTGCATTTTGAAGGAAGTCAGTTTGGCTGACAGGGGTGGTGGGTATTGCATGTTTGTGTTAGGGTTAAGGATTGGTGAGGGGTATGTGTTGTAGGTTTGTGTTCAAGTGTGCGCATTTTAGGGTTAGGTAATGTGATAGATGTAGTGTAGTTAGTGTGTCTGTTCATGTACGTATGTCCAACTATGTCTTGAGCAGTATTACAGGAAAGTTTTTATTAAGGTAAGGAGTATGGTTAGAGTTGGGGAAGAGACAGCATTAGAGTTGGCGTCAGCACCAATTACTAAGGTGTTACATTTGATTAGTGTTGTGGATGATTTTAGCATTCAGGTCAGGTGAGGAAATAGTTTTCCTTTGTTGAACTTTTTAGTTTATTTAGTTTGATCAAAATTTCTATGATTGAACATAATTTGTCAGTGTTTTCATTACAACATTAAATACATTTGATCATACATAACAGTATAGGTATCACCATTATTCTATGCCTGATATATAAATACACGTGCATATATAAATGACTTGTTTAATCAAATAAGATGCAAACTTTGCCCAGTTCAGGATTTGCCAATAATAATCTAGCATTGGAAAATAGTTTTAGTGGTTTTAATAAGCAAATTATCATAGAGTATGTTGTTTCTCAAAATAGAAAGCTTGGTTAATAAATGTTAAAAAAATTAATCCAACTTTTTGTGGTACAAAGTATAATAAAAGGACTGGCTAGAAAAATGTCTGAATCTTTATGTATTAATTTTAAGTATTGTAAACTAATCATAATACATGTGGAACACATGAGAAATTTTACAAACAAAAGCTGAAAAGACTCTTTCATGTTGTGGGAAGATGTCAGCTTGAGTGGTATTACAACTCACCTTTGGTAAGGGTGATGAAAAGTAAAGGACTACTGATTGACTACCTATAGTGCAGAACACTGGAAAAAAGACAATTTGAAGAAAATCTTTTCACTGATAAAGAAAATCCATTGATGGACATAGGCTCCCTCCATCCTATCTGTTTATATCATGTTTAATCCATGAACGGTTTGTCTGTCTGTCGACATTAATTAAAATGAAAAAAAAATAGAGTTTCATAGCATATCAAGAAATGTGGGGGGCATTAGGAAGAGCCAAATATTAACTAACACAGACACTGAAAGAACAGGCAAGAAGTTACACATCACAAAATGACTTACATAATGCAGATAAATACGCATTCTTTTGGATATGCTCAAATACAAATTAATAAAAGCAACTGAACTTATCTCTTGGATTTATTTTCTAGATATCTATGTTTATGTACAATTTATATGCAATATAAATTTCAGGCACAGTTTTGGAATTTGCGTTTGTGCAGATTATGGAAAAGTAATATAAAACTGTGTCTGCTACATGAACAAGGAAGAAGGTATTTTCCAGATAGTTGCTTACAACCTAATATATGTTAAGAAAAATTTTTATATACCCTTGCTGGGAACTAATTTTCATATGTACTTTTTATTTCTATAAAAGAATAATTTTTCAGTATGACTGACACCACCCTCAAATAACTGTTATAATTAGAAGGACTTTGACATAAATATTAAATATAAGGAATATTTTGAAGATTTGGAAGTTGGATTTTAATGACATGTGGAATATGTTATTGACTGAAACAACAAATGGTGACAACTCCTTAAACTTCAACTTTAATCCCGATTTAACTCCAATTATTCTTGATAACACAGCAGTGTGATTTACAGACAGAAGCAGGGTATAAACTTGTGCACACCTTGGTTAACAAACAGAAACATTCACAGACACTATTGCAATAAATAAGAGTGGCTATAACTGACATATCAAGCAAAAGTCTCATGATATTCATGAGCTCTAAATCATACGTACTATGGTCGCACACTTTTGCTATAATACAATGGCTTGCTTCTGTTGTTTTCAACACTCTTTGCCCTTTTGTCTTAGTAGAAATCTTTGCTATCTGCCATATAATACTGCAATCATAATCATTTGAACACCCAAATTCTCAGACTTCAAATACAGGAGTAAACCAGAGACAGATTTACAAAATGCTATTCCCAACATACCAAATATTGACTATTAAATTCCACACAAACATTTACTAGACTTGCAAAGAAAAAAGGCATCAAGATGGCACAAATTCAAGAAACACTGAGGAAATTGTGCATGTGAATTTGAACAATGCACAAGAATAGAGACAAACTATGATTTGTTACTGGAGATAAAGATAAAATCAGCCAAAGATGTGGGTGATACTTCTCATACAGTAACAAAAGGAAATCAAAAATGAAAACACCCAAGAACAAACTAGCAAAAACTACATGTGAATAGTGAGGTTGGTTCATATATATATATATATATATATATATATATATATATATATATATATATATATACATACATACATATATACACACACACACACATATCTATTTATATATATGGATCACATTCACATTGCCAAAAGTACAGTTCTCTGGAGCACACTTTGCCAAGACCATAACTCCAAATTTACACTTTTCCGAAACAGCACTTTGCAGAAAAAAACAGTTAAACCACATTAATTTTCTCTAATTTTTGAAGGAAAGGCAAGCCCCCCTGCACATCCCAATTCCACCACACCACATGCTCCGGAGACCTCAAACTCATTACCACAATCAACAGAACGTGTTGGATGGACAGGTTCATAACCCAGAGGATGCCCATGCTATGGAATACACTTCCCATAGATGGTAAATAGAGCACCTCACTGGCCCTCTTCAAGATAAATCTTAATGAGTGGATGGGAAATCACTCCAGTGGCTCTACTTGACAGAGGTAATGGGAATTATGGTTTGGTGGCATGATGCCAGGGTAATCCTATGGGCTAGGCAAGTAAAGGACTCCAGGGCCATTAGCATAGTGCACACCTTTGAAACTATACAGTAGCAAACATGGGAATTGCAGATAATACCAGAAGAGTAAATACATAGGTTCATATGTTGGTACTAGGCTATCAGCCCTAGGGCCTATACAAGCCTAGCCATAACAATTCCCTGGATATTTCTTCCCACAATATTTACTTCCCATGTAATAATATCACGTTGGTAAGCACAATCTTTTTTTTACATTGTTTTCTCATTTACACATAAACATAAATACAATGAGGAAGAAATAACAAGTAACAAGTATTCTGTTATATTTTACAGTTTCAGTGGAAGTTGTAACAGTGTCACCCTGTGGAAGAATTTACTATAATTAAGTAATGCAGTCTCTGCATTGATTTTGCTACTGCTGCAATACTGAAGCAGGAATATTTGCAATGACAGAACAATATAGTTCTGTAATTACACTGTAAGGTGGGAGCTAGTCCTTTTGTGATAACTGTCACAATCTTCATTAAAGTTTATTTGCCCTGCTCATATTCCAGCAGCTGCACCACTTTCAAGGAAGGGTCAGGTATGGAAACATTCATGTCCTCTTCAGCAAATATTTCATCTGTCCAGCTTGCAGTTTGGGAAAATTGATTAGTTACTTCCATGTGGTATAAGTGGCATTTCCTTACAGTGGGCTAGGCAGTCAGTTTAGGGAAAATCTGCTCCACTTCTTTAGGTTTCCCCAATAATGAGTGTATAGATTAGGCAATGAATGAATAAAACATATGTTTAAAATTTGATTTTAGTGCTTACTGACTAGTGGAAGGTGAATCAATCCTACCAACCTGGGTGGAAAATGGATTGACCACAGACCTGCTAGGTCTCAACCTCATTATTCAGTTAAAAATTAAGCATTTTAATATTTTTATAAACATCAAAAATGTAGAACACTGGAGTTAAACATAGAATCCCAATTCTTTACAGCACTTTACAGCTTGAATAAACTTTTTTAAAGAAGACAACATCACAATATGTGGAGAAGCAAGCTGGTGTCCCCACAATTTTGGATATCCTTTAGTGCTACACAGATTTGTGAAGAATCTCTTCTGTGTCCACATAGTGTAATAATTTGAGGATAAAGGTTACAGGCTGGCTTTGTAATAATTCTGTGTGATTGCTCTACTTCTAGGGAAGATGAACTTTGCAGGACAATATGTGATTCCTTATTGATGAAAGCAATTGAGTCATGATACTCCATCCCATCAAGTATTCCAATTAGTTGTAAGTTGTTGCACTGAACTCTAATTTCCATGTCATTGGTAATCCAGTCCAACTTGTAATTCATTTAAAAGAGCTCAACAGTTTGAGTGTAATGAGATGCAATAACTTCTTCTTTTGGCATTAACTAAAGGTGCTGCTGTACCAATTGTCATTTGAAGAAGAAAAATGTTTCACAGTCTTACTTATGATGTTTTCATAATCTAGAGTCAGCCAAGACTTCCTGCATCATTTAGCATAAAGTGACTATAGATTTGTACAGGGAATAAAGTTCACCTTTGTTTTTAGTGTGAACCTGTGTACACTTTTGCTTTACCTTACCAGTTATCTTAAAATCCATTGATAGAATGAAGCACAGATAATCTTAACCAGGGACACATACATTAATGGAAGTCATTGTAGCTGTTTTACTGCTGAAATATTCCAAATACTGAGTTTATAGTTTAAAAGTAGAAGTGAGTGGTATTAATTAGGACATTTGCTTGCAAGCATATTATAAGTGTGCTGACAAATGACAGAAAATATTTGTGTATATGTGTTTGGCTGAAGTAATTAATGTGAGCACATACATGCATTTTATTCCTTTTTATTAGATGAGTACAGTATGTGCCATGTTGTGTGCAGCAGCTGATGTGAAAACAGTTATTTTAGTTAGTTGAGGGCCGTCCTTTCTTTGAGAAATCTAGTTTTGAGTGATTACTTTGTTCAGGAATTTTTTTATATTCAATG
This sequence comes from Protopterus annectens, assembly GCF_019279795.1. Classification (NCBI taxonomy): domain Eukaryota; kingdom Metazoa; phylum Chordata; order Ceratodontiformes; family Protopteridae; genus Protopterus; species Protopterus annectens. The sequence continues at coordinate 1,096,066,107 of NC_056733.1, forward strand.
GTTAGGTGTAAAAGTGAAAGCAAACCACTCCTTCCCTTAGTGACAACACTAGTTTTCATGTTCAGTGGTGTTCAAACTTGGTGGTGATGTATGACTGCACTTCTTCCCACAAGCTAAGGCATTACAACAAGAGGCAACTATTTTGATTATATAGTTACAGACAGAAATACAAGTGTTCTGGAGAAGAAATAGTGAAAGTACAATGGAAGAGGGATGATACAACATTAAGAAAGTAACAAAATGAATTCCCAACTGCTGTCTTATTATCCATGAAAACATTGTGGTTTGACTTACACATACACAAAAGAACATGTAAAAATATGTATATACACATGTATACATGCACATTAATGATATGACAATAAGTGCTTTTTGACTGATACTAACTAAAAGTCTCATGATATTCAAGAGCTCTAACTCTCAGCTGCTATACTCAGATGCAATGTTCAAAATATGTGTGTCATTTCTTATAAAGATTCTCTACAGTCTTCTAACTCTTGCAGATCATCTTTAAAAGTGGCAGAAGGTAGAGTATCATGATAAAACTGACCCAAAATTTTGAGCAGGTTAGGTGAACTGTGTGAATATAGCAGATTAGATTTAGAGCTCTTGAATATCATTAATTTTTTCAGTAATTATCAGTGAAACCGCAGTCGTATATTTTCATATCATAAATGTACATGTCTCTGATTATGCTGACAACAAGGAGTGCAAGTGTGTGCATGTTATTTTTGGGAAGAAGCTTCATGGGAATACATCAAGAGTTAGGAACAGTTTATGCACTTGCACTTAACAAGGAAATATTGTATATATAGTTTATGGCTCAATGATAATGTAGACATTTTTTAAAAAAAAAAACTGGTTCAAGGCTCCAGAGAGCACCCCTGCATTACCAGGCTATAACTCATACCATAACTTTCAGGCATCTAACCTGGACCAGAACACCAAAGGTGGAGGTGTGTCCATAATCATTAAAGATATCCATACCTCCAAGGCTAGTTGCTCAACATAATGCATCTGAAATTATCCAAGTGCAACTAACTCTGGGCAAAACCGCAATCCAAATTGTAGCTTGCTACTGATCCCCCACCATGCCGCAGGACTCCCACTCCTCCTTTCTTGATATACTGGAAAATATTAGGGTTCCCACCAAACACCCTAATAATGGGCGATTTAAACTACCCCACCACTAACTGGGAAAACTACTCATGTACTAACTCCTTTGCTCAACACTTTCTAGAATTCATAAACTCCAATGCCCTGGATCAACTTATCCACACACTCACCAGGGGCAACAATATCCTACATCTAGTCATTACCAACATGGGTGATGTCAACTCCTCGTTGGTGAGATCAGACCATAAGCAAGCTAATCACTATAGATATCCACATCCCAGTGCCACCCCCATTAAGGTATATTGTAAAAAAATTCTCTAAAGCCAACTCCATGCTTAAAACACATGTGGCAAACTTCATGACATTCATGCAGATGGGCAATGCAGTTATGACTGCAGAATCCTACACAAATGCACTCAAACTCACATGAGTGCATGGATCATGCTATCCCTAACAGAACCAAAACTCTATCCTCCAAAAAAAGAAAGCCAATCTGGTGGTCCCCCCGCTATAAACTAACTCTACAACAGAAGGAAGAAACTGTTGCAGAAGAAAGTAAAATGCCAAGAGTGGAGGACCTCCCTGGTCAGCCTCAGTAAGAAACTGAAATCCATCATTAAATCCTCCAAAGTTAGATATGAAAACAAGATTGCCACTGATTCTAAGGACAACCACAAAGCATTCTACAGCTATGTCAAGAATTTAAATGGCAACACCGAGGTCTGCTCTGAGTTACAGCACAATGGCAAGAAAATTACAGAACTGACCTATATCGTCAACATCCTGGCTGATAGGCTCAGTGCTAACTTTACCCCCCTCATCCATTAAAGGGTGCATATCTATACTGGAAGAATGCACAGCCCCTGCAATCACAACTGCCCAGGTACAAAATGCACTCTCCAAAGCCAACAACACAGCTTCCATGGAACCACACAACATCTTAGGCTGCGTTCTACATGAACTTTAGAACAAACTGCCCCCCACCCCCCACCTATGCACCATGTTCAATCATAGCCTCATGTCAGGCTTTGTACGCAGTGAATGGTGCACAGCAACAGTTATGCTATTCCACAAAGGGGTAGCCACCATGGAACCCATCGCCCTATTAGCCTGATGAGCCTGGTCTGCAATGTCATGGAACGCATCATCATGGAACTCATAAACAAAGACATAGGTAACCTCCAAACTCTGGACCCCACCCAGTTCAGTTTTATGAAAGGTAGATCATGCCTCTTGAACCTGACTGACTTCTTTGAAACAGTCACCAAAGCTATAGATAAGGGAAAGGCAGTCCACACAGCCTATCTTTACCTCGCCAAGGCTTTCGACACCATCCCCTATTTTGGAATTATAGATAAATTCACTAAACTGGGTATAAATTCATACATCACAAGATGGGTAGCCAACTGGCTCACTGACAGAACCCACACTGTAAAAGCTGCAGACTCCAAATCTGACTTCAAACTAGTGACAAGTGGAGTACGACAGGGTTCAGTCCTGGGTCCTCAACTCTTTGGTATTGACTTCTGTGAAGTAAGGGCTAAAACAGAGGGCCTCTGGCTGATGAAGTTCGCAGATGACTGCAAACTAGGTGCCATAGCTGAGTCACCAAATGACATGGACATCCTGCAGAAGAGCCTCACTGAGACAGATGCCTGCTGTCAGAGCCATGGCCTCACTCTGAATGCCAAAAAGTGCATTGTCATCCCCTTTGGTAAAAACTCTGTTCCCATGAACTATCACATAGGTGGCAGTCCACTTAATGCCAAAAGTGTGATGAGACATTGGGACTCAGGTGGATAGTAGTCTGTACTTTGATAATCACATAGCCACAGTAGTCTGGAAATCCTTCTACATGGCACACCTCATCACGAAAGGGTTGTCATCCAGAAAATATGAGGTCATTGTTCCCCTCTACTCAGCTCTCATTAGACCCCATTGCTGAGTACAAAGGACCTTTTGGAATGTACCACACAGACATCTGCAGCAGCTGGAAAGGCCAAAGTACCACCTCACAAAGAGGATTATGGGCCTCAAACAGATGTCCTATGCTGACCAGCTCAAAAAACTCCAGCTTTACTCCATACCATATCACCTACTCTGAGGTGATCTCTGCCTAACATACAAACCTATGTCAAACCCAGAGCTGTTGGACATACACCTAAAGAAATCCCAATCCTTCCAAGATACATGCTCTAGGGACCTAAACCTTGTCACCACAATAAACAGAACATGCTGCAGGGATAGACTTCCACCCCAGAGATTTCCCATACTCTGGAACAAGCTACATATCTATGTCAAGCAAAGTTCCTCATTAGCACTCTTCAAGAAAAATCTTGATGAATGGATGGGAACTAGGAAATTCACCTTGGGGATCACTTCTGTGGCTCTGCTTGACAGGGACACAGGAAAATAACTTTCTTGGGTGGCAAAAGCCAGGGAACCTTGATGGCTAAGCTTACATAGGCCCTAGGGCCAATAGCCTAGTACCTACCTATGAACCTTATAAATGCCTGGCCCTCAATATCCTATTTGGATGCAAGATATCATTATTCTTTTGGGAAAACTTGGCTAGACTTAGAAAGGCCCCTTGGGTCATTAGCCTAGTGACTGTCTATGAAGCCATAAAAAGCAGCATTATAATTGTGAAGGTAGTAGTTCTTGACCAGCTAACATCATCTAATGATCTGCCATGATGTTAACTTTGTGGATGTCAAGAAGGAATAGGCATGACTGGCCATTGCCAGGTCACCCATCTCAGGGCAGGGATTTAGCAGTGTCCTATCAAATATGCTCCACCTGGATTGAAAGATTGGGATTAAAGTTCTTGGACTTAAGAGTACAAGGTGAATGGGGCTGTCTAAAAGTTCTAGTATTCTTACTTGAATGACAGGTGTTCAGAAACATTTACTGACAAAGGCCTAGCATAACACTGATTGCACTGTGCTTTCTCAATGACAAGGATGCCTGCTTCTTGTCTCACTTTCCAAGTGTTCTATGAAGTCTAGATTGAGAGTCAACTAGACATGGAGGCTTAGTTGTTACAGAAAGATCAAGAGCCAAAAAAAGACTAATTTGCTGACATAATACTTCAAGAAAATTATAATATATAGGGGTAACTCCAAAATGTTGATGTGTGTGTTGTCAACACACCTTGTTTGACAACACACATGATCAACAGGTATATGAGATTGGCAATTTCTGGGGTTGGGGAATATGCACTTTCCTGGGGATTGTGTGATTCTGGATTTAGCATATATAATTAGCAAGGTGTGTCAGTGCAGGGGGACTTCCCTGTAAAAAATTTTTTTTTTGTTTTTTAACTTATTAACTTGCATGTGAAGATGATTTTCCTTGTGCATTTGTACTGTACTGTACTGTTGACATTTGCGTTGTTGACCTTTTGTGGTCAGTTATTGATGCTGACATTTGACTGTTTTAATATTAGCCATTACACAGATATATGTATAAAAGTTCTACAAAGTCAGTCATTCAAATTTTTTTGCATATGATGGTGGGGTTATTTCCTCATTAGGAAAGCCAGAATGATAGCAGCAGATAGCCCATCAGTGGTAAAACATGGAGTAACACCATTATGTATCAGTATTTAACAAAAACATTTGTTAGTTATTTTCAGGAAATTGTTTCACTGTGATTTTTTGTTGCATTTAAGTTGGGCTTGTTGTAGCTAATTAACTATTACTTGTTTATTTAATTATGCAAAGCTATTTTACTTTTTTGGATTATCGGTCATTGGCAGCTGTGAATTTTCATTCTTCATAAGTTTTAGTAGCTCTAATAACTGTAAACATGTGTCTGTGGGTATGTCTGCATCTGTTCCAATATTTGCCAATAGAGTCCATGTGGAAACTTACCATTGTATATCATTTTACCTTCACAATATATATTGTGTTTGCATTCTTCTTTAAGATTTTGTGGATCTGAAGATGCATGCATATGTGTGACTCTGTATGTGTGTTTATATGTTAGATTCTTTTACTTCGTACATGCATAAAAAAGTGTAACTTTTTACAAGATTCATTACTTATATTTGTTTTGTCTATTTTAATTGACAGTAATGCATATGCTTCATTGTTTAGTCTTTCTTAATTGCAAAACATGTCTGTATGACTGAGTGTTAAAAACAAGATAATTTTTCCTCTGTGTGAGAAATCTGGGAAATTTTACCTAATTTTTTGGGCTGCAGTGCAGTGGAATAGTAGTTAACATTGTTGCCTCACATCAAGATGTTCTCTGATTCAATTCTCAGCTGGGGTGCCTTCTGTGCAGAGTCTGCATGTCCTCCCTGCATTCACGTGGGTTTCCTCTGGATACTCTGGCTTCCTCCCACATTCCAAAGACATCTGTCTGGAGCATTTCTCCCTAAACCACCACTAAAAATAGGTTCTTTCCTAGTCAGAATTTTCCAGTCAACAAATGTTAAGTAAGTAAATAAAAAATAAATGTTTTATTTTTGTGTTAATGTTAATATTTATGTTACTTATCTAACACAGTTGGTGGTGTACTTTCAATTTTGTTTCAATTTCAGTGAAAAGATCATATTTGTGTGCACATATCTGCAGTGGAGTATTGTAACAAGACTATTGAACTGCGCCTATTTGCATACTACATCTGGCAGGTATAAAACTAATTTATGTGCCTTTCTGTGAACTGCAATAATCAAAGTTTTTTTTCCTGAATAAGTAATTTTGACAAATTCCATATTGTAAAACTCATTCACTAATGGATTTGTATTGCTTGTTTTACTTTCACTACTTAGGAGCAAATAATGACAGCAAATATATTTTCATGTCAATAACAACACAGGTGAATATATGTTCATGTCAATAACAACACAGGTGTATCTCTAGACCTTCTCAGAAGCTGTAACATTTCAACTGGAGGTAAATATTCTTATTATACATTTACAGCTATGCAAATACAAGTACACAATAGAAGAAATATACAAGGTACAGCTGGACAGATATGTTACATTAAGAAAGAAGACAGAAAAATGTATCTGCCACTGGCTATTCCCATAGGTCAGCCATTTGCTTTATGATTAGTGACATTACACTCATATGACTTGCACTGCTACTGGGACTCTAGTTAGTAGCAGCAGGAATTGTACTTGTTTCTACCTATAGAGTCTAACTACAGAAATTATTTGGATAGTTTACTTTAAGTTATGAGCTCACAGCTCAACACTTATTTTACTACACCTTGAGCTGCTTCAGTAAATTGAGCAGACTTAGCTGGTGCCTCTTTTCTCCTGTAGCCTACATAGATTCCTGCCAGTACAGTAGTGGGGGAGGGGACTTTTGTTTATGGACATCTACAAACATCTGAAGAATTGTGACAGCCAAAGATTGGTAACACAATGAGCTATTGGATACCAGGAGTAAATATTGTTCCAGTGCTATTTTGTATGCTGCTGCAGTGTATTTTCACGTTACCTTCAAGCTTTACTATGGACCTTTTGTGCAAAATATAGGAAGATTATTTATCCAGCATTCATGAAAGTACTGAAAAACTAAAAGGAAGAGCAAGAAGAAGTGATTATATCAGAATTCATTTTCTTAAAATAAAAAAGACAGCATTAGATATCATGGCCAATAATATGAACTGTCAAGCTACCTAGTGAGATGAGTGCAGGGAAATGCATCAGGTGAGTTGAAACTGGTTTGGTGGGTTACCTAAGTTGGAAAACACAGGAATACAGTGGGAATCAAGAGACATTCCATGTGAGTGCAGGAAGTAAAAGGTCTTCTGGATCACAGGGAGAAAGGAGATTTCCTTCATAGCACTGAGACATGCCTGAAAGCATTTAGGCATAATTAGGCTGCCAAGAATGATGGCAACAAAAGTACAGGAGGAGAGGAAATGACCATCTACAGTAGACAAAAAGTAACCAGCATGAAAAGTTTTGATCAATTACATAAATTGTATATACAGTGGCCTTGGATATCTTCAGCAGGAGATTCTGTAAACCAAAATAATTATCTAGCATTCTAGATTTTAAGTTCAAGTGTAGCATATACTCCTCAATTTAATCTAAGTAATTCATAATTTAAACTAATACTAAAATAGTAATTATTCAGATCTGAACATGTTTGTTAGAAATACGAAGTGCATTACAAAGGTGCAAAGAAGATCTCCCAAGACAAACATTATTACTGCATGCTGCCTAGCAGATCTGTTAAGGGAAACACTATCAGTACATGCATTACATTGCTTAGTATAACAGGCTTGCATATATATATATCAAAGCTGAAAATTGAAACTGCTTAAAGAATTATGCAGGGAAATAATCCTTATGCAAGTACTTAGCTGAGAACTAACACTGAAAGCCATGGCACACCGGTGTAGCAGACAGAGTTATCTTACAGCAAAAGGGTTGCCTGTTCAACTCTCAGCTGGGGTGCCTTCTGTGTGAAGTCTGCATGCCATGCCTGTGTTCACTTGGGTTTTCTCTAGGTGGTTCAGTTTCCTCCTACACCCCAAAAGCATGTAGTAGTTGGATTGAACACTAAATTGGCCATAGGTGTGAGTACATATGAGAGTATGTGTATGGAAGAACAACTGCAGCAGGGCTAGCCACCCAGCAGTGTGTACTTTGGCTGTAGATGATTGTCATTATTGCAGTGGTACCTTGACCCCATGTGCAAAAAAGGGAACAGGGATTGTGGATGGATGCACATTAAAAGCCTCTATTAAAATGTATATGTTTATACTACTATTGTTCTGATCTATTTAGCTGATATGCTTATATAGATAATATGCTTATATACCAATTGCAGTTATTGCTGGAAAGTTTAGCATTACATTAAGACCTGTTCAATATTTCCTAGTAGGTGCTTTTAATATGTTACAGAGGCAAGTGTTGACCACTGAAGTTGATTTTACTTTTAAGTAGGTAAACACCAATAGTTTAATTTATGAATGCTATTCTACGATCATTTTTCATTTCACATAATTGTTTTCAAATATTCAGTAACATTTTCTAAGTAAAAACCTACTTACAGTTATGGAAAATAAAATTAGAATACAGCCTGGGTTTTAGTAGTTCAGCAATGGTCTAACAAACTCCTTTGATAAAAGAACTATATATGGAGTCATTTCCTCCTCATTTACTAATAAAAATGGGATTTTTTTTTTTTTTTTACTATTCATGGATTTTTATATACCCCTATATGAATATATCCTCTTTATGTGAGGTTACTGTTGCTACTTTTAAAATGCCCAAAATGGGAAACTTTATAGAAATGCAAGATTTTGCAGGACCGACCTTATACACATTTGGTGGAAGAATCACAGTTACTTTTTTGTCAAAATTACTGGTCATCTTGGGGAACTTTAGTTGTTTCTTTTGTTTCATATTATCTTAAGATGTCTCAGGTACAAAATAAGTATTTTATGCAACTTCTAACAGAAATTTAGAAAATATATTTTGTCTTGAAATTTCAGGACATATGCCAGTTTCATGTTTTTTTTCAGAACACAACTCCCAAAACAGAGATGGCCTTGTACAAATAGGGACAAATGGTAACGCATATATGTGGTACAACTAAGCTTGAATGGCTCTATGGGAGGGTGGAGATAACTAGGCCCCAAATTCAGGACTTTTATGTAGTAAGAATACAAGGGAAACTGAAGTAATTAATATATCTACCTGAGAAGAGAAACTACTACCAATTGAAACAGCTATCACTGAAACATTGAGAGAAAGTCTAAAAAATTTAAGGGCTCATATCATAAAAAAATACCAGAGAAAAAAGTACAGTACTGTAAGTAAACTTCCCATAATGGTAGATCACTGTTGAAGTAGTCTAAGTTATATGGGACAAATAACAGAGTGTAGAAAAAAGGGAGGAAGGAGACAAGCCAGAGTGAAGAGGATTTCAGAATAACCCTAGAAAAACCTCCAGTTTGTAGTGCTTGGCTGAAGTATGCATGAAAGACCAGGTTGCCGCATATATAAGATTTCTAGAGACTATCACTTTCCAAAAAGTCATAGAAATAGGCATAGTCCTAGTAGACTTGCCCTTCTTTTCTTGGAAGAGTCTTGTTATGGCATGAAGAACAAAAGGAAATAACTTCAGACAACCATTTAAAAATTTCCTGTTCTGACACTGATGAAACAAATGATTAGGATTCCTGTTGGTTTTTGTTCTGTCAATGTAGCATGCGAGTTTCCTGTGTACATCCAGGGTGTGAAGAATTACTTCTCCCTTACCTTTTGCTTCTTGTAAAAAACTGAGATAAGTTCTCAATCTTACCTTATTTTTGTGAAAGATAAGAAAGGGTTGAATCACCATAAGAACTTGCAACACAGATACTCTTCATGTAGAAGTCAGAGCAATGAGTAACACTGTTTTCCAGGATAATTACTTTAAATTGGCCTTGTGAGCAGATTCAAAAGAAAAAAAGTGTACATTACCACAAGGAGGGGCTACCTCTTTTTAGCTGGACAGATAGTAACAATTTTTTGATAACTCCAGAGTGGAAAAATTAGTAGCACAATGACTTGGACCACAGAAAGTAGAAAGGGCTGTCACCAAGCTTAGGAAGCCTATAACAAGGAAGATAACAAAAGATTCTGTAGAAGTACTAGAAATATCTTGGAACTTTTATAAAAACTGCATAAAGTAGACAATTATGGAAATCAAGAAAAGGTACAAATGGAAATGTCTATGGAAGAATTAAATATGCCAAGGTTAGGGGTAGATAATCTCAATTACTAACAGTTATAATAGGAGTAGATGAAATAAAGACAGATGTGCAACCAGTTCACAGGATTGCTGAAGTCTGGAAGCTAGAAGGAAAAAAACTGATAAAGATCTGGAAGGACTTGTTTAACAGTATTTCAAGAGGAGGAGAAGCACCAACATCCTGGAAGAAAATGGTGATGGCTGCAATACCTAAAGAGGGTAAAGACCCATCAGATACAGCTTCACACAGGATTGTTTCAATCCTAAACCACAATTATAAAGGGTTTATGGCTATAATGGCTCAAAGAATGAAAACGTTTATGTCAAAACTGATAGATAAGGATCAATTTTGTGGAGGGGAGGCATACATGTGACAAAATTAAAATAACACTGATGATCCAGGGGAAAGCAAGCATAAGAGAATATCTCTGTTGTTGGTGGGTTTTGATGCAGATAAAGTATTTGACAGTGTACAATGGGAGTTTATGAATAGATCAACGAAAGCATTTGCATTCCCTGACAAAAATATAAGGTTGACTGGAAAGATATACAAGTGATCAAAGACAAAAATTGAAGTGGCTGGGTTCCTCTCAGATAATTTATGTTTGAGCAGAGGAACCAGGCAGGGGTGTCCTCTTTCTCCTTTGTTCTTTACATTATGTTTAGAACCACTGGCAAAGAAAATAAGGGACTCAAAAATTCAAGGATATAATTTGTATGGTAGTCAAGAAAAGCTGGCTCTATTTCCAGATATTTTATACCTGATAAAACCAGAAAATGACATATTAAGTGTTGTGGAACATTTTGAGGCAGTTTCAATACTTTCTGGGATACATAATTAATGAAGCTAAAACAAAGGCAGTAGCTGTAAATTATATACCCACACAAAAATTGGTTCAGCAATATCCATATTCATGGGGACATGATGAAATAAATTAATTGGGATTACAGAGTAAAATGAATTCTGGTATGGCAGCTAAGTACATGTGGGAAGAGACTAAACAACAGATAATACAAAAACTTAGAAATTGGAATCTCCGTAATATGGATAGCAGGATACAAGAATTTAAAATTTTTATAGTCTCTTTAGTTTTATGCACATGTAACACATTTTGATCAACAGAGGAGTATTTGTGGACAGCAATTAATAAAGAACTGAAGGATTTTATCTTGGAGAGGAAGATAGCAAGAGTCAAGTTGGATAAGATGATTCCTCCAATAGAATAAGGTGGTTTGGGATTACTGGATTTGAAAGGGTATTTTAGAACTACATAGTTAAGGCTCATATACATAGCACAAGTAGAAACTAATAATTCAAAGTGGAAAGGGATGATGATAAAGCAGTGGGGAAGCTCAAGAAACAAGGACAGACTGGGATTTTGGATGCAGATCCTTAAGAATAATAATAACAACCATACAGAGTATTATATTCATAAAGTGTTAGAAAGTATTCTGAGAACTAAGCCAACACAGGAATGGAGAAAGCCAATACTGCCAAAAGAGATGACTGCAATTAAGGATACAGACAACAGGCAAGAGGGGGCTGGAATTTATTGGATAAAACTGGCAAAGGAACCAAGATATTGGGAGCAAATAGAGAGGGAAAAGTAATAGTAGAGGTGTGATGGGGACGAAAGAGGTAACTGGGAACACATTTTTCTGGTTGTGTAATGAGTTGGCAGACTTTAAAGATTCACTGCAGACTACTCTGACAGTGATACTGGGTGAACAAAGTGGTGTAAATATGGAATTTGTTTGAGCTATGATATAGGATCAGAACTGCCAGACAGAGTAACACCTTCCTGAGTTTAATTATAGTGGCTGCCAAAACAACAATTACTAGAAATTGGAAATCAAATTCTAAACCAACTGTACTAGAAATTGTGAATATAGTAATACAGATAAAACAATTGGAAATGGGATCTTTAGAAAAGGGTAGGAGCAAATTACACAGAAAAACAGGAATTGTGGGAACAATATATGCAGGGGAGGAATGAAGTTTAAACAATTGCAGGATTTGAATGAGGTATGTATTGTCTTGCTGACAATGACTGGATACACTATAAGTGATGTATAATGTTTGCAACTAAAATTATGTCAATATGGATTGTGATGTATAATGTTTGCGGCTAAAATTATGTCAATATGGTTTGTGTATGTAACACCCCTTCTAAAAACTGTTCATCCAATAGAAAGCAGAGGATCCATGAGCAGACATAGACAGATGGACAAAATGAGAATTATAATAGAAAAACCTGAGGATAACAACTCACCCAAACAGTACAGAAACTGAGTTATCGGAGCCTTAAAAGGTCTTGGTTCCTTTTTGGCACCAACCAGAATTTTTTTCAACTTCTTTAACACCAACTGCATGACCTTAGAAGAATGTATCTAACTGGTATTAAACCTCTGTCATTCGTGCAGTAAGTTGAAAAATGTAATGGTTGCATTGTATCAAAAACCTCCTCTCTTGTAAAAGTACATCTTGTCAGACAACTTGTACTTCCCCTTGTGATTTAAAAAAATCTCTGTTGCCAAAAAAGAGGAATACCATAATTATCCTCCTCCTGAATTCTTTAGAAGAAACCTGGTTATCAGAGGAAAGGGTGAAAAAGCTGAAGGAACATTCCAGTCTATGAGAACAAAAAGACATATGTCTTATAGGCCTTTGTGCAAGGAGATACACAGTATAATTGCTTTAAATGTCTGTTGCAATGGAGCAAACATGGGGGCAAACAGATCTACTTGAGAAGTCCCCCACAGTTGGATCAGTTCCTAGAAAAATTCAAGGTGCAGCCTCCATTTGTTGGAGGTCTTTCTTGCTCTTTCTCAGCTTATCTGCTACAATATGCTCTGAAATAATGTAAGTAGCCTGTAGAATAGATTGTGCTGACTTGCTAGTTCCCCAAGGTACCGTAGCTAATATGGAAAGAGAAAGGATATAGTTTCCCCTTTTTGTTTAAATACTACATCACTGTGGTGTTGTCTGTAATTACTCAGAGGCTCAGTAGTCCAAAGATGGTTTAGAGATCTGAAAACATTTATTAGTGTCACAATTTCTTTGAAATTTCAGTTTGTCTTGCTGGACCCTAGACCCTGGACTTTTCACACCTTTACATACAGCTCTCTAAGCAAAGTCTGAGGTATCTATAGACTGGAGAAGTACAACTGATTCACTCACCAGAAAATCTCCCTTTGAAAACATCTGAGTACTGGATTCAGGAAAGATACAGGCTGCTGCTATTGTGTCCATATTGATTTGACTAACCACTGGACTCTTCTCATGTGAAGGAATCACGTGAATTGTAGATGCTATTTAACCTAGAATCCTGAGATTTCCCTGGTAAATGTCAGTGCCTACATGGAAAATTTCAGAAAATGATCCTTGTAAGATTCCATTTTGTCCTGAGGAAGAAAGTCCACCATTAGGGATGTATCTAGAAGACATTCCAGAAACACTATCATGTGGGACAGGATAGAGGATGATTTCTCTAAATTCACCTGAAATGTCAGACTGAGGAAAAGTTTTTTTTTATCCAAGCAAGAGATTTTTGACAACTTGTAAGAGAGTCTGCAAAAACAAACCAGTCATCTGACTATGGAAAAATGTTTATGCCTGCAACCTGCAATGGGCTACTTACAAGAGCCAGGAACATTGTAAACATTCTTGGAGTTGCTAACAATTCAACCAGTAAGGCAGACACTTGAAAACCAGGGACAGAAAACTGCAAAAAGCCTCTGAAATCTTTGAGAATTGGCATATAGGCAAACTGAAATAATTTGAGGGAACATAAACTGTACAGACAGCATTTTGAAATTTGTGATTTTGATGTGAAGATTTAAAAAAGAAACATCTAGTACAGGGCTCCAGCTTCCTTCTTTCTTTGGCACTGAATTAGTTCTCAATAAATACCTTTCCAGAATTATTCTGGATGACTATGTTCTATAACTCCCTGAGACAGTATTTGATCTAGGACAGGAGAAAATGCTGAAATCTCATTGGACAGATGTAGAGGAATACCTTGAAAAGCAGTAATAAAATCCAACTGACAGTTGAAGGCCATGTGTCTGAAGTTATCTGGTGCCACAGAAAAGTAAAAACCTAAACTGCTTATTCTGTGTCCTATTACGTGGACTGAAAGAAAAGCTTCTGTTATACTCTGGAACTGAGAGATGAAACATATGGGCAATTCCCTGAATTAACTTTCTCCATTATCCACTATCTTGATGTCCTCATGAGAAGAATGGTAAGATAATGCCTATTTGTCAAGAGGAACACCAGGAGCTTAGCTTTAACATCCTCTGGTAAATCCTGAGAACACAGTCAGGCAAGTCTTTTTATTACTGACACAATGCACCTGCTCTAGAAACAGAATCAGCAGTGTCATACGATCATTTCAGAGGATGCTTTGTTCCTTGAAACACAGAAGTAAAGCATATGGATTCATCTTAACGTCTGAAGAAGGCAAGTCAGCAATTAATGTTTGCATGTTGTCAAATGATATTAACAAAAACGTAGACAAGTAAGCCAGGTAATTCACTATTCTGTAGCCAAGGTGGTAGTTGAATACAATTTTTTCACAAACAAATCAAAAACTCTCCTATCTTTTTCAAATGGAATAGGGTTAGCAGCTAAAAGGTCTTTGGATAAAGATGGTTTGGAAAAAAATAGATCAGTGCAGGGTCTACCCCAGGGTATGTAAAAAGGAATTTATGAGACCAGGGAACTTTAAACTATTTTTCAGGTTTTCTGAGATCTGGAGAAAGACAGGCAAACTGCAGTCTACAAGAAACACATCCTCTATGGTTAGGAAAGTAGGTGGAATGGCTGCATGTTGTGGAAATCTACCTCTATTAAATAATAACAGATTTGCTGTGACTTGGAATTTTTGATCTCACTGAAATAGGTCCTTCACCATGGGAACAGTTCCTGAGAAAGACAACTCTTCAGGTAAGGAATCTAAAGAAACCTCCTCACTCAGACTCTGATTCCCCATTTAGTGAAAAAAGTACTTGAGAAGCATAGTCTGAACCTAATTCCTGAACTAAGACTGTGAATCAGAATCAGATCAAACCAATCAAAATCAGAAGCAGAGCAGCTTATTCTCTTTTGATGTACAAACCTTGGTGAATGCAAAAGTGAAAAAAGTGGCACAGTATTAGAAGGCTTTGAAAAATTTGCATTGGATCATACAAGACAAATGAGTCTGCAGACAATTACATACCTAGCCAATAACCAGAAAGTTACCAGAGGTGAGAATTAAACCCTGTACCTTGTGTCTAAGTGTTAAACATCTTAACCATTATTGACAGCACCAAATTTCATTAATTTCTTTTTATGAATTTTTCACTCCTACGATGAATTCTCTTACTCTCTTTCATACTGAAGACAAAACTTTCTTACCCTTACTTATCCTTCACTAACATAATGATGTCATTGGGGATCAAACCCAGGACCATCTGCATGGGTGGCAGATGTGATAACTACACTACAGTACCTACATAAATAACTGCTGCTGCTAAACCAAGATCTAGAACATATACTGAATGCAATCAACCAAACATGCACTGAACAATATGTAATTTTCATCTATGTCCCTGGAACACTGACAAAGAACGCCAACAATGTCAACTGTGAAAAGTCAGCAATGAAAATGTTGACAGTCAACTGCACATGCTCAGGAAACTCCTTGATGCATACAAACAACAAAAATACCCACAAATTTCTGCGGGGGGGGGGCAAAACCCCCTGCTAATTACATACACTAACTCTGTGATTGCACAGTGCCTGAATAATGGGAATATTCACCCCCCAGGGATAGTCAATCCAGCACACCTGTCAATTACCTGCATATCTCAATCAACTGTGATTGATCATGCAGCTGTTGACCAAATTCCACAGTCCCATATATATATATATATAAACACACACACACACACACATGTAAATAAAATATATGCATATAGGCCCCCTGCATCTTGAAGGAAGTCAGTTTGGTCGACAGGGGTGGTGGGTATTCCATGTTTGTGTTAGGATTGAGATTGGTGATAGATAGGTGTTGTAAGTTTGTGCTCAAGTGTGTGCATTTTAGAATTAGGTAATGGGATAGATGTAGTGTAGTTAGTGTGTCTGTTCATGTATGTATGTCCAACTATGTCTTGTGTAGCAGCAGTATTACAAGAAATTTTTTATTATGGCATGGAGTAGCGTTAGAGTAGGGAGATGAGACAGCATTAGAGTTGGAGACAGCCCCAATTACTAAGGTGTTACAGGTAATTAGTGTTATGGTGATTTGATTTCAGCATTCAGGTCTGGAGAGGAAATAGTTTCCTTTGCTGATCTTTTTAGTTTGATATTTAGTTTGATCAAAATTTGTAGGAATGAACATAATTTGTCAGTGTTTTCACTGTAACAATACATTTCATCATACATAACAGTATAGGGATCACTGCTATTCTAGGTCTAATATATAAATACACGCGCACATATAAATGACTTGCTTAATAAAATAAGATACAAACTTTGCCCAGTTCAGGATTTGCCAATAATATTCTAACATTGGAAACTAGTTTTAGTAGTTTTAATAAGCAAATTATCATACTTTATTTCTCAAAACAGAAAGCTCGCTTAATAAATGTTAAAAAATGAATCCAACTTTTTGGGGTACAAAGAATAATAAAAGGACAAACAAAAGCTGAAAAGACTTTTTCATGTTGTGGGAAGATGGCAGCTTGAGTGGTATTACAACTCACCTTTGGTAAGGGTGATGAAAAGTGAAGGACTACTTATAGTGCAGAAAATTGGAAAAAAGACAATTTGAAGAAAAAATTTTCACTGATCAAGAAAACCCTTTGATGGACATGGGCTCCATTCTGTTTATATCATGTTTAGTCCATGAAAGGTTTGTCTGTCTGTCAACATTAATTAAAATGAAAAGAAACTAGATTTTCATAGCATATCAAGAAATGGGGGGCATTAAGAAGAGCCAAATATTAACTAACACAGACACTGAAAGAACAAGCAAGAAGTTTCACGTAACAAAATGACTTACATAATGCAGATAAATACATATTCTCTTGGATATGCTCAAATACTAATTAATAAAAACAACTGAACTTATGTCTTGGATTTATTTTTTTGATATCTATGTTTATTGTACAACTTATATGCAATATACATTTCAGGCACAGTTTTTGAATAAGTGTTTGTGCAGATTATGGAAAAGTAATATAAAAATGTGGCTGCTACATGAAGGATGAAGGTATTTTCCAGATAGTTGTACAACCCAATATATGTTAAGAAAAATTATTTATATACCCTTGCTTGGAGCTAATTTTCATATGTGCTTTTTATTTCTATAAAAGAATCATCATTTTTCAGTATGACTGACACAGCCCTCAAATAACTGTTATAATTAGGACTTTGACATACATATTAAATATAGGGAATATTTTGAAGATTTTGAAGTTGGATTTTAATGCACACATGGAATATATTATTGACTTGAAATGACAAATGTTGACAAATCCTCAAACTTCAACTTTTACCCCAACTTAACTCCAATTATTCTTGATAACACAGCAGTGTGATTTACAGACAGAAGCAGGGTATGAACTTGTGCACACCTTGGTTAACAAACATTCACATACACTATTGCAATAAATAAGAGTGGCTATAACTGACACATATCAAGAAAAAGTCTCTGGATATTCATGAGCTCTAAATCATAAGTAGTATGGTCACACACTTTTGCTATAACACAAAGGCTTGCTTCTGTTGTTTTCAACACTCTTTGCCCTTTTATCTTAGTAGAAAGCTTTGCTATCTGCCATATAATACTGCAATTATAATTTATTTATTTATTTATTTATTTATTTTTATTTAACATTTGTTGACCGGGAATGTCCGACTAGGTTCCATAGAGCCTGTTTTCAGCGGAGGCCCGGGGAGAAATGCTCCAGTTGAACATCCAAATTCTCAGACTTCAAATACAGGAGTAAACCAGAGACATATTTACAAAATGATATTTCAATTTAATGAATATAGACTATTAAATTCCACACAAACATATACTAGACATGAAAGAAAAAAGGCATCAAGATGGCACAAATTCAAGAAACAGTGAGGAAATTGTGCATGTGAATTTGAACAATGAACAAGAATAGAGACAAATTAGGATTGATTACTGGAGATAAAGATAAAAATCAGCAAAAGACTTGGGTGATACTTCTTCAACAGTAAGAAAAGGAAAACAAAACTGAAAACACCCAAGAACAAACTAGCAAAACCTACAGTAAATAGTGAGGTTGGTTCATATTTTATATATATATATATATATATATATATATATATATATATATATATATATGTATAAAACACACACACATACATGGATGACATTTACATTGCCGAAAGCACAGTTCTCTGAACCGCACTTTGCCAAAACCATAACTCCAAATTTACACTTCTCTGAAATGGCACTTTGCCGAAATGGAAAACAGTTAAACCACATTAACTAATTTTCTCTAATTTTTGAAGTGGAGCAAGCCCCCTGCTAATTATATATACTAACTCTGAGATCACACTACAGTGACAAGAGTATATTTGTTCATACATACTGCAGTGTGATCGCAAAGTGCCGTTTTGGAGAAGTCTATATTCAGAGTTATGGTCTAGGCAAAATGTAGTTCAGAGAACTGCACTTTTGGCAATGTGAATGGGAAATATATATATATATATATATATATATATTCACATAAATATTAATATATATATATATATATATATATATATATATATATATATACTTAACTTCAAAAGCACACAATCTCAAGTTGTGAAATTTCGAAAGTAAGAAATAAAAAAAAAATGACAAATGCTAAAACCATGTTTTTGCAAAGGGGAAAGCCCCCCTGTGCCCCCACCCCCCTGCAACTTAAATATACCAACTCTGAGATCACGCTACAGTGAAGAGAATGGTAATGTTCCTGTTCCATACTGTACAGCTCATACGGCCGAGACCATAAGTTTGAACAAACTGAATAGAGATCCCCATACAGTGCAGAACGGGAAGATTACCCGTTTCCTCAATGTAGTGCAATCTTGGAGTTGGTATATTTTAGTAGCGGGGGTGTGGGGGGCACAGCCTCCCATGTGTGGGCCGCAGGGGGGGGCATGATCCCTGCTACAAACATTTAGTTTTGTTTTTTGTTTTTGTTTTATTTCAGTGTTTGAACTTTTAAATGTTCAATGCTATGGTCTTGGCCTTATGAGCTTCGAACATTTAAAAGTTCTATCTACTGAAGTAGATATATATATATATATATATATATATATATATATATATATATATATATAAAGTTGATAGATCGAAACTACATTTAAGCGAAACGTACATGAGCGAGCTCACGTTCACGACAGTACATTTTATCAAAAATGCAGTTTCGCAAAAAAAAAAGTCACACCAAAAAACCTAAACAAATAAAACACTACTCATGTTTATGCAGGTGGGCAACCCCCTCTGCACCCCCCCCCCCATATGGGTACTGTGCCCCCCACACCTCCCTACTTTAATATTCTCACTCTGAGATGGCAGTACAGTGGGGAAAAGGAAATATTCCCTTAAACCCGCTGTACCACAATTTAAGCTAAGGTTTGCTTAGTTGTACAATCAATATTACTTGTTGATGTACAACTAAATCTACATGCAAGCTGCGTGTTGTTTTTTATTTTATTTTTTTGCATTCGATAAAATGCACTTTCGCGAAAGTGAGTTCGCTCATGTACACATGCACATTTTGCTGAAACGTACTTTCGATGTTCAGTCCAGGACCCATACATATCTACAGCTATATATATATATATGTGCATACATATACATACACATACACACACACACACACACACACACACACACACACACACACACACACACACACACACACATAAAACTAGTTAATGTCAGCAAAACTAGCGGAAAAACTTCTTAGACCTAAAGAAGCACAGTTCCTGTCTGACTTGAAAGAAAACTTACTTGAAACATCATCAGTTCAGATGTCTTACATGTAGAAATATCAGAGCCCACAACCTATAAGTCTATTGTTCAACAAGGTCTTTATCCTGTAGTTATCATTAAGAAAGGGTTGATTCATTTATTGCCTCTTCAAATATTGAAGTAATACAATGTGAAAACTCATATGTATCCAAATCAAACATTTAAACAGCAACATTAATAAATCAATTAAAAGTATCACATTGATCCCAGTTAATGAAAAGAAAGTTATTAATGTTGTAAGACAAGACTGTATAACACATTGAGAGAATGTGAATTGCTTACAGAAATAAGCCTAGTATATTTAACATATTGAGAGAATGTGAATTGCTTACAGAAATAAGCCCAGTATATTCACCTCTAAATGCCACTACATATAAGGCAGTGTATGTAACCATTGCATTGGCAGTACAACTCTGAAAACCGATTCAGTAGTTAAGGACCTGGGAACCTAGGTAGACAATGAACTGTCCTTTGATTATTACCTATCAGTCATTTCTCAATGCAGAGCTTATTACTAAGGGTACTGGGTCCACTGTATGCCACACTCATTAGGCTGATCATTGGGTATAATGACCCTTTGGCATGTACCTGTCCAAACATTCGGTACAACTTAAATGACCACAAAGCCTTCTTACTATGGGGACCATCTCACAGCCAGGCTACTGAGGGGCAAGATCCTGCCTCATGTACACGGCCTCAACAGACCTCTACTGTTAGACCTACTGCACGTTTGCATGCATAAACATCTACTTAAGAGATCTCATCCATTTTTAACATATACAGAATATGTCAGTGAGGTAGATCAGTATCAAGAGAATACCATTTGTTCCACACCACATAAAGTAGTTTTCTTACACTACTCAAACATAATTGGAAGAATTGATGGATAATTGGAAATTCACAACTGGTTTAGTACCATTGTCCCTCATGGATGAGGTAACATGCAAATATTCAGTTCATCTCTGGGTTATTTATACTTAAATTATAATGGTAAAACTTCATGGGAATGTATGGCTAGGCTTCTGGAGATCCTCACAGATGAATAGCCTAGTGAGTACCTAAGAACTATGACAGTTATGAAAAGAAAAAAAAAACAATCTGTTCAACAGAACCCCATAAAACAAAGAGGAATCCAAATACAATCTCTAACTATGCTGTCAGAAGACAGTCAAAAGAAGGACTGCTGTAAAGAGGGGCACTAGGAAACAATAATAATATAGAACAAAGTAGCTCAGACATAAAATTCTAACAGTACTTTTAAAGACAAAGAATTCTTCTAACAGATGACTCTCAGTTGTACCAAAAGACAAAACATTAGCTATCATGGATAAACAAAAGATTACCATTTCTTCCCTAACAGGAATAAAATTAAATGATTTGCCTCAAACATTTCAAAGACTGATATCTGATACCTATAAATACACTAACATCTTTTTAACAACATGAAGATGTTTTATGTACTAGTTATACCATGTGTCACTGCAAGCCATTAAAGAAGCAACATTATATATACTAAAGATACGTGTAAAAATGTAATCATACCTAGAGTTCAATGACGTTGCCTATACTAAAGAAAAATTGTTCAACACTTGGTTGAGAAGACAATGATAATTGAAAGGATTTTGATGCATTACTTTGGGAAGACTTTATTGTAAGGGAAGTTATTTTTTGGTAACAGGCTTCATCTAAATAGAGAAGGTAATTCCACCTTATCAAAGAAAATCAAAAATCAAAATGTTATATGTTTAGAGACTTTGCATCTAAGGGACAAAGAAGACAGAGTACGCATAAAGTACAGTTTTGTACCTACCATAAATGTAGATGTTCGAGTGCTAATACAGCTGCAGTAATCACAGATGGGTTTTCTGCCGTCAGGTGGTCCCTCGGTCGGCCGAATTCCAAAGTCTTGGTCCGGCGTCGGTTGTTGTCACTTTCTCTTCTGACGTCAGTGAGGCCAGAGTATATAAGACACAGCCGACGCCATGTTCTTCAGTCTTTTTTGCCCCAGATGTCAGGTGCCCCCCGAAAGAAGGCAATACATAAATTATGCTTATATGCATATACATGAAATGCAATGTAATCCAAAAACAGTGGTTGCAAGCAAATAAACCTTAGAAGGATAACCCAGTCAGGCTGTATGAAGAGGTAGTTAGGCCCCATGCCTTTACCAAGTGGGGAAGGAGGGAGGGAAACCTGTACTGCAGCTGTATTAGCACTCGAACATCTACATTTATGGTAGGTACAAAACTGTACTATGTTCATCGTGCATACAGCTGCAGTAATCACAGATGGGTAGAATCCCAAAGCTACGCACAGGGTGGTAGGTACTAGGAGGAACTGGGTTGAGCCAGAATGCCCTGCAAAACAGCAGTGGCAAAGCCTGCTCTTGTTCTGGAATATAAAGGCAGGTGGTAGTGTTTTGTGAAGGTATGTACAGAACTCCAAGTGGCTGCCTCCAGAATATCTTTGGTAGGAACTCCTCTGAGGAAGGCTGTAGAGGTAGCTGTGGCCCTGGTGGAGTGTGATCTGATACCTGTAGGAACAGATTTCCCATGATAGGAATAACAAAACCATAGGCAGTGGCCTATCCACTTTGAAATAGTCTGTTTGGAGACTGGCTTCCCTTGAGCCCCTACAGCATAGGACACAAAGAGTTGTTCTATTTCCTGAAGGACTTTGTTCTGTCCAAATAGTAACGTAGCTGCCTATGGATGTCTAAGGAGTGAAGCAGCCTTTCCCCTTTGTTTTGAGGATTGGGGTAAAAAGTAGGAAGGTGTATGGCTTGATTTAAAGCTACCCTAGATACCACTTTAGGCATAAATGATGGGTTGGTACGAAGGGAGACCCTGTCCGGATGGAAAATGAGAAAGGGCTGCACCGCCATGAGGGCCTGTAATTCTGAAACTCTACAAGCAGAAGTGATAGCCAGAAGGAAGGCAGTTTTCCAAGACAAATATTGCAAATCTGTTGAGGCAGCTGGTTCAAAGGAGGCAATGTTAATTTTTCTAGTACGTAATTAAGATCCCAGGCTGGTATTGGTTGTTTCCTTGGTGGTCTAATATTCTTAGCCCCTCTGAGGAACTGTCGTAAGAGTGGGTGAGAAAATAAAGGAGGATCCGTGTTGTATTCTGCAGAAATAGCTGAGGCATGGATTTTTATGGAAGAAAATGAAAGTTCACTGTTCAGCAGCTCAGCTAGATACTGTAATACCTGAGGCAAGTTCAGTTTTCTTGGGTCCTGGCCTTTTTTTGCATTCCAAGAACAAAACCGCTTCCATTTTGTGGAGTAAGCTTTTCTAGTAGATGGTCTCCTGGCCTCCAAAATGACATCCTGCACCTCCTGTGAGAGTAGGGTCTGTTGTGGTGTTAAGGAATTTTCCATGCAGCGAGATTGAGTGTTTTCAGCTGACTGTGGAGAGTTTTGTAACTGTGCTAAGTCAGCAGAAGTGGCATTAGAGGCAGGGACCAGGGAGGAGTATGTGTTAAGCTCCTCAGCAATGGGTACCAGTGTTGCCTTGGCCAATATGGAGCAATCAGTATCATCTTCGGTCTGTCTGCTCTTGCTTTCAAAAGTACCTTGGGCAGAAGAGGCAGAGGTGGGAATGCGTAAACTGTCCATGCTGTCCAACTGAATGAAAGGGCGTCCACTCTCCAGGCCTTTGGGTGAAAGGTCCTCGAACAAAACTTTCCCAATTGATGATTCCTGTGGGAGGCAAAAAGATCTATGTCTGGCCTCCCCCACACTTAGGTTATTTCTGCAAACACCTGCGGATGTAACTTCCATTCGTGTGGATCTGTCATATTTCTGCTTAATTTGTCTGCCAGTGTGTTTTCCAATCCTGGTAGGTACTGTGCTTGAAGTTCGATTTGCCATTCCAGAGCCAAGTTCCAAAGGGTCATGGCTAGTCTGCACAAGGGGTATGAATGAGTTCCTCCTTGTTTGTTTATGTACCACATTACTATGGTGTTGTCTGTTCTTATGAGTAATTGTCCTGGATGCAGGAAGTCCTTGAAAGCTGTAATTGCATTTATTACTGCTAGCATTTCTTTTTGATTGATGTGGAGGTGCTTTTCTTTTTGGGACCATTTGCCCTGGATGCACCTGTCCATCATGTGCGCCCCCCAAGCGTAATCTGAGGCGTCTGTTGTGATAACTTGTTCTGCTTGAGGCTTGCAGAATGGGAGGCCTGTGTTTGCTTGACATGCTTGGGCCCACCATAGAAATTCCTTTTGCAAACATGGGATTATTGGTAGTATTGTTTCCAAACTGTGACTGTGTTGAGACCATAGATTTTTTAGGTACCATTGAAGTTTCCTCATATGCAGCTTTGCACATGGGATTAAAAGAATGCAAGATGCCATGAATCCCAGAGCCTGCAGGATTTTCCTTGCAGTAAGCCTGGTACTTTTTGCTAGTATTTTGAAGTACTGAGATAGTTGCCCTTGTTTTTCTGGTGTAAGATAGGCCATCTGGGTGTTTGTGTCCAAGTTGGCACCCAGGAAGGTTATTTTCTGAGATGGTGTTAGCCTTGATTTCTCTTTGTTGATTGTGTAACCCACAGCATGCAATAGCCATGTCACATATGTCAGATGTTCCAGACGTATGTGCTTGCTGTCCGCTTGGATCAGGCAGTCATCTAAATAAGGGTAAATTTGTATCCCTTGAAGTCTGCAGTAGGCAATCACTGATGCCAGGCACTTTGTGAATACTCTGGGCGCAGTAGATAAGCCAAAGGGCAATGCAGAGAATTGATAGTGGATTGAACCTGCAAGAAATCTGAGGTATCTTCTGCAGCTTTGTCTGATTGGGACATGCAGGTATGCCTCCTTGAGGTCCAATGTTACCAGCCAAAACTCCTTGCCCAGCATGGGAAGAAGTTGCTGTAATGTGAGCATCTTGAATTTTGGTACGAGAAGAAATGTGTTTAGGATGGATAAGTCCAAAATGGGTCTCCAGTCGGTTCCTTTCCTTGGTACCAGAAAAAGCCTTGAATAAAAACCTTAACCTTGTTCGTGAGAAGGTACCTCTTGAATAGCTCTCATGCTTAAGAGCTTTGAAATTTGTAGTTGTGCCTGCCCTTTGATTCTGTGGCAGGTTTGGCATGCCTCTCATTTTTGGAAGAGTGTGGAAATGAAATTTGTAGCCTCTGTTTATAATGTCCAGGATCCATTTGTCTGTTGTGACAATATGCCAATTGTTTGCAAATAATGCTAGCTTTCCTCCCAAAGGTGCTGCCAGCTGAGACGTGCTTGGCATGGAAATGAGGGAGTCATTGGGTTTGCTTCCTGTATTGTTGTGCACTGTCCTCGCCACCTCTTGGTGCTGGAGTTTGCCATTGTCGTCCTCTATATGATCCTTGTGATTGCCCTCTGCCCCTTGTGCGTCTGTATCTACCTCTTTGGGGCTTGTCAGTGGCTGGAAAGGACCAGTTCTTTGAAGGCCAATTTCTGCTAAAACGTGGTGGTTGGACCTGGAAAAAGGTTTTGACAGTTTGCATGGATTTGGCTTTTTCTTCCATTTTCCGTAATATCTCCTCCGCATTAGTACCAAACAGCACATCCTTTTGTAAAGGAGCATCTAAAAGTTTAGATTTCACATGATCAGGCAAGTTTTGTTCTCTAAGCCAAGCATGTCTGCAAATGACTGATCCTGTAGCAGCTGCTCTACTTGAAGCCTCTAGGGCATCATAACCACATTGTAAAGTGTGTTTACCCACTTGCTCTGCACTATGCATCATATCCTGTAACTCCTTTAAATCTGTTTGTTCAGGTTGAGACATTTTGTTCCTTAATTGTGATAACAGGAACTGTTGATATTTAAGCATATGAAACTGACAATTTAAGGCCCTCATGGCTAGGGTGGCAGAGGTATATACTTTTTTACCCCACCTTTCTAAAGATCTTGATTCCCTTTCTGCAGGAAGTGGATTCTTGGCAGTGGAGACCTTCAATCCCTTGGGGCCTTGTGAAATGGTTTCAGGGTCAGCATTATGGCTTTTGAAGAGAAATTGGTGAGAGCTGGGTACTCTGTAATACCTATCAGGTTTGACTGGTGCAGGAGGCAGAGAATCCGGGTTAAGGCAAGCCTCCGAATAGACATCATCCAGTATGTCCAAAACAGGGGGTATAGCCAGAGGTCTGTGTTGAGGTAACAAAAGAAATTCCCGAAGTCTTTTCTTGGAATCTGAAAAGTCTTGGCCTTCCCAATGGAAGTGTTCCCTCAAGGTGTGCAAGGTTTCCCCAAAGGAAAAATCCTCAGGGGGGATACAGAAGGGATGGACTGTTCTGCATCCGAATCCTCAAAAGGAGAGTAAGAGTGTTCCTCTGCATCAGAATGTTCTGATAAAATGGATCCCTGATCAGAAGAGGGGGAATCTTCCTCCACTCTGGGTCTCTTGTCTGGAGGGCGTTGAGAACCTCTGATAAGAGTAATTAAATCCTCAGCCATTTTAAGCATCTGTTTTTTAGGCATGGGACCTGGAGATGGGCCCTGTGCAACAGGCCTCGTGGGATGCCTGACTGCTTTGGATTTAGTAAAGGCCTTAATTGAAAAAGAAGATGAGGGCCTAAATACACCATGGGTGGATGTGGACCTGTCCACATTAGTAGGCTCAACATTAGCAAAGGCTTCTGTTGTAGTCTGGGAAAGGGACGAGGTTCCAGCGGTCTCGGGTACAGAGGACACCGCCAAAGGAGTGTCGTCGGTAGTCAGGGACAGCAAAGGCGTCTCGCTGAGAACCGGACCACGTGTAGCCTGTTTTGGCATGGTGTCAGCGGGGACCGCAGGCCTCGCGTGTCGGTCCTTTTCCTTGCGTTTTTTGGACAAAACGGTAGTCGGAGAGTCCGACGGCATTTTATAATCAAAAGCTTTACCAAAGTAGTGTTGGGCGAACTCCGCCCGACGCTTAATAGTGCGTTTATTGAAGGTAGCGCAAAAGCGACAGCCCGAGACGTCGTGGTCTAGGCCCAAACAAGGTATGCAGAGGGAATGGAAATCCTTATGCGGTATTTGCTTCCCACAAGAAATACAATTATTAACTTTTTATGACATCGGTCTGAGGCAAGAAAAGTTTCCCCAACGGGGTACTTAACTTTAATGAAGACTTCGGTTTCCAAAATTTTCGTAATTCAGGAGCTGGCCGACCGGCACTTGCGAACTGCTTCTGCTTCGGGCACCATGCGGCAAAAAAGACTGAAGAACATGGCGTCAGCTGTGTCTTATATACTCTGGCCTCACTGACGTCAGAAGAGAAAGCGACAACAACTGACGCCGGACCAAGACTTTGGAATTCGGCCGACCGAGTGACCGCCTGACGGCAGAAAACCCATCTGTGATTACTGCTGCTGTATGCACAATGAACATCTAATAAAAACAGTGAAATGAAGTTGCTTTAAGGTAATGTCAATAGTGTAAAAAAGGGGAAAAGAGCAATTTGCATTTTTAATTTTTGCCAACAGATAAAGAATTATAGTTACTTCTGAAACTTGGTATATGAATAATTAGTAGCTTGGAGATTTAAATATCATAACCTGTAAGACTGAGGCTTTTCACTTAAATTAGTTGTTAGACATAAGGTAGAACAAATATAGTAGAATAGGCCTGAAAATTTAAAGGCAGACCTGTGTCTTCATTTTATGCACACAGTTACAGAAGAAGGCAGTTCAGTAGAAGGGAAAAGATAACTTTTCTGGATAAGCATGAGACGTGCAGAAATAACAGCTCTCAAGGGAAAACTACATAATGTTCCTTTCTCTAGGAAAAGTTATCTAGCATTCCATTTCAAGTACACATGAAAAACAGACAGGCACCATTAGCCACCTGATAGACAAGGCCTGGGAATTGAGGTTGAAGGGGTGGATACAGCTACCTGAGGGAAATTACTGAACAGATATAACATAATATGTATGTTTAGGACACAGCTCTCAGAGTTTGGTTCAAGACTAGTTCAGATATTGTTGAATACTTTTATGCTTTCAGTTATTTGACATATTATGCTGATATACACAATTCTAATATGCTACTGTGACTTTTAGATCTGCTATTATATACTATTATAGCTGCTCACTACAATGAACTATTATTAAGAAATCCAGTGCAACAGAACTCTGATTTATTACTTAAAAGAAATTAGAAAGGGTGGAAGTGTATATTAGCATACCAGTCATTCTATTTGCAGTTAGTAGTTTAACATTCTGTGTTTTTCCTAAGTGCAATGTTTGCAATTGGAGCTATTTTGGCTTCTGCTCTTATGTTCTCATTTCTTCATCTGTCCCAGAGTGTGCATTCTACCACCAATTTCAGGCACTTCATTTCCATCGCCTACAGCTTCCTCATCTGCCCTGCCTTTACTACCCAGGTTTCTGAGAAGTACCAGTTCCAGTGGTACTGGTTGCACTACTGTTTTGTACACCTTAATTTTCATTTTTTTTGGCACTCTTCTGTCATACACTACACCTAACACTCCATGCCAGTTGGCCAGCTGTCATTCTATCTCAAGTCCCAGCTTCTTCTGATTTCCCAAATTTGCTGCCATTATTACTGTCTTATTTGTACTTAGTTTCATCCCATGTTCCTTCAGTTTTGCATTCCATCCCCTATCCTTTGCTGAAGTTCTTGCTGAGAGTCTGCCTGTAATGCTATATCATCTGCATACAATCCCCCTGGGAACCTCTCTGTGAGACCTAACATTGTTCATACTTGAGCCATTGGGTCCTTGTACATGAGCTGCACTAATCCTACCAATGTTTCTGGGACTTTGAACCACTGCATTACTGCCCAAATCAGCTTTCATTAGGATGAACCTTCCTAATGGAATAGTAATCAGAAACTATTGGTAAGATAATGCAGTGCATAAGACAATGGCAAGGTTATTGCTCTGATAATTAAGGGAAAGATTAGATGTCTAAACAATTAAGACCATCATTATAATCAATTAGTCATATCATGTGGGCTGTTTCTATGTCATGCTGTTGTGCAATTGTATATGTTTTGTGTGTGTGTGTGTGTGTGTGTGTGTGTGTGTGTGTGTGTGTGTGTGTATGTGTGTGTGTTTTGGCCTTCTGGATCTTGCATCTGATTATCAGCTTGCCATGGGTCCTCTCTCCTTATTCACAAGTCAACTAGCCCTATCTTTGCCTCTCCTTGGTTATTCTCTGACCCACACATGGGCCAGTGAGGAGAATGAGGATCTTGATATAGTGTCATTCTGCTACTGTGAGTGATTTATTTATACCCCAATTTTCCCTGTCCCTTGCATGAATCTGTGACATCCTAGGGCTGGGACTGCAATGGGACATGCTGATACATTGTCCTGCTTGTGGGTGAACTCAGCCATTGACCCAGACTCCCACAGGCATCATCGCTTGTGTATCCCAAGTCTCCCATGTAGATGTACCGTGAGTTACACCCAGCCACTCATCCCAACAGTGGGCACAAAATTGTACTTGCCATTACCTCTGATGTCTGAGCTAATAATCCAAACTGGGCCATAATCAGGTTTTTTATCCTTCTGTCACAGCACTACTTATATTTTTGTAACATATAAATGTATTTATATTAATATGTCTTACACCACAAACTACTTCCTGTTTCTCTCAATATAATCCACAGTTTAAAGCATTTAAGTAGCTAAGAATTACAAATGTTGAGTAACATTCGAACATTTCAAGGCACATAGTGAAAAAATTGATTTGATTGTGGTTGGTGTAAGTATATATGTTTAAGTTTGTACATAAGTGTGCAATTTTGTGTGTGAAAAATTAAACAGTGTGGTGAAATGTGAGCACTGATTGAAATTCTTCTGCTTTGGTTTGAAAACAATTATTTACAGTTTTCACTCACTTTTGATTAATAATTCTCAAGTCTTCTTTAATCAGGCATATGTACTAAAATTTGTTTAGTATCCTACTAGTGCTTCTAGGCATACAATATAGCCTGTTCATAAATGTATTAATAATTTCAGAATTATGCTGCATACAAACTAATGAAAGATTTCACCTTAAAGCCTTTGTGATGGGCAATTCAGTTGTCAGAGCATTTGATCTCTTTCTATCGATGCTTAAGAAATATTAATTGCTGCTCATAGACTGCTGATTTATATAGTCATATTTTTTGCATTTCTCTAGATATCACAACAACCAAGTAACACAAGTAGAACTAATTAGTCTTTTATGAAAGTTCAATGATGTGTAAACAAAATGATACTGACAGTATGGGAATAGCTTAAATGGTTTCTGTGATGTTGCAATACTCTTTCATCTATGGCGAAGGATACCCCCAACCTCTGGCAAGTATAACAAAGCCTTCAGCTGTTATAGATTATGTACATCACACACATGCTCCCTCTGCAAGACATAGGACAGAAAGGTGACACACCTAGCAGTGTAATTGCTACAGTTAGTTGAAAGAGTATAGTATAAATCAATGAATAAAATGTGCTGGGTTTCAGGGGCATTATTATGATACCATAGTCAGAAAATCATAAACAGTGTATTCCATAGCTAGCCATGAAGTGTTGCCCAATCTTGTTTTGAGTGATTTTGACATCCAGCAGTTCAAATTTTGCATCCCTTGGAATTAGTCATTAGGTGAGGATAGCCTGGAAAAATACTGGAACTGCCCAACTGACAATAGGTCTGAAGACACGATAGGCACTACATTTAGAAAAAAAAAAAGATTGCTTGCTTTCATTGCTTTGAGTCACAAACTGCTAAAAACATTACTGTGGGATTTAAATTCTTTGAATCTTCACCATTGTTAGATATCTGTAGTGGCTGTGGGCATACAAGGTGAAAGTGGGTGTGTTGCTGTGTGAACTTATGGCTAAGGTTATTTGGATAAGGTGCATTAAACATTTGGTAAAGATGGCTATGTGAAGAAAAGTACAGTTTTGTACCTACCATAAATGTAGATGTTCGAGTGTTCACCCTGCTGCAGTCATCACACTTGGGTTATCCTGTCTTCAGGCGGTCCCGCAGTCAGCCGGAATTCCAAAGTCTTGGTCTGGCGTCGGTTGCTGTCACTTCTTCCCTGACGTCAGTGCGCCAGGGGTATATATATTGCATCTGACGCCATTTTCTTCAGTTTTTCTTGCCCCAGATGTCAGGTGCCCCCAAAAAGGTGGTCAGTAATTAGTACCAGATAAAGTAATTTTTGCACAAACACAAAATTCCTCCAGCTATAAGCAAATACATCAGGAAGGCATTGTAGAGATTTAGCCAGTTAGATCAGAGGGGATGGAGGGAGGGTAACCTGGACTGCAGCAGGGTGAACACTCGAACATCTACATTTATGGTAGGTACAAAACTGTACTATGTTCATCGTGTTACCCTGCAGCAGTCGTCACACTTGGGTAGAATCCCAAAGCTATGGATGGGTGGAGGAGTTACAGATGGTTAGAGGAGGCTAGAAGGCCCTGCAGAACTGCAGTGGCGAAGCCAGCCCTAGTCTTAGAGTAAAGTGGTAAGTGATAGTGTTTGGTAAAGGTGTGTACTGAACTCCAAGTTGCAGCTTCCAAAATCTCCTTGGTTGGAACCCCCCTGAGGAAGGCTGTAGATGTAGCTGTTGCCCTGGTAGAGTGGGGCCTAATGGTAGCAGGAACTGGTTTTCCATGATGGGTATAGCAAAATCAAATGCAATGTCCTATCCATTTGGAAATGGTTTGTTTTGATATAGCCTTCCCTTGTGAAGCTGTAGCATAGGATACAAAGAGCTGGTCAGATTTCCTGAAAGCCTTAGTTTTATCCAAGTAGTAACGAAGTTGCCTGTGAATGTCCAAGGAATGCAGGAGTCTTTCTCCTTTGTTCTGTGGGTTTGGGAAGAAGGTGGGCAAGTGAATGGTTTGATTTAAAGACACACTGGAAACCACCTTAGGCATGAAGGAAGGATTAGTTCGTAGAGAAACTCTGTCTTGATGGAAAATGAGGAAAGGTTCCACTGCCATTAGTGCCTGCAGCTCTGAGACTCTTCTAGCTGAAGTTATTGCTAGCAGCAGGGCAGTCTTCCATGATAGGAACTGTAGATCTGCAGAGAAAGCTGGTTCAAAGGGAGGTAGCGTAAGTTTTTCCAGAACAAAATTTAGGTCCCATGTTGGTGTAGGTGATCTCCTGGGGGGCCTAATGTTTTTTGCCCCTCTGAGGAACTGCCTTAGAAGTGGATGCAAAAATAAGGGTGGTTCTGTGTTGTAGTGGGCTGAAATAGCTGATGCATGGATTTTAATGGAAGAAAAAGAAAGTCCTTTGTGCAACATCTCAGTTAAATACTGTACAATCTGAGGCATGTGAGGCTGAAGTGTGTTTTGGCCTTTAGCTTGGTTCCAGGCACAAAACCTTTTCCATTTGTCCGAATAGACCTTCCTGGTGCTGGGCCTCCTAGCTTCCAGAATAACATTCATAACTGCTTGGGAAAGAGGAGCTGGCTGGATGTTTAGGTGATTTGCCATGCAGCCAGATTTAAGGTTTTAGCTGGCTGTGAAGAATCTGATTGTTTTGCTGTGTGAGCAAATGGGCAATTTGTGGTAAAGTCCAAGGTGGGCCCTGGGCCATATTCCTCAATAGTGGATACCAGTGCTGGCGTGGCCAGTCTGGGGCTATGAGTATCAGTCATGATCTCTCCTTTCTGACTTTCAGAAGCACCTTTGTGAGGAGAGGCAATGGAGGGAAGGCATATACTGTCAGGTTTTTCCAACTGAATGAGAGTGCATCCACTTTCCAAGCCTGATGGTGAAGTGTCCTTGTACAAAATTTTGTTAGCTGATAGTTTTGAGGACTGGCAAACAGGTCTATGTCTGGAAGGCCCTATTTTTGAGTTATCATTGCAAATACTTGTGGATCCAGTTTCCACTCGTGGGGATCCATGATGTTTCTGCTGAGGTTGTCTGCCAATGTGTTCTTTTTTCCTGGCAGGAATTGAGCTTGTAACTGAACTTGGTAAGCCAGAGTCATGTTCCACAAGGTTATTGCTTGCCTGCATAGAGGGTAGGAGTGTGTACCCCCTTGTTTGTTTATGTACCACATTACTGTGGTGTTGTCTGTCCTTATTGTAAGTTGTCCTGGGTGTAATAGATTCTTGAAGGCTGTCAGAGCATTCTGTACAGCTAGCATCTCTTTTTGATTGATGTGCAGATTTCTTTGATCTGCAGACTATATGCCTTGTACGCACTGTCCTGCCATGTGTGCCCCCCAGGCGTAGTCCGATGCATCTGTTGTCATAGTTTGCCTGGCTGGGGGCAAGGTGAAAGGCTGACCCTTGTTGAGGTGACATGCCAGAGACCACCATAGAAACTCCTGTTGTAGGCAGGGAATGAGAGATATCATTGTGTCCAAGCTGTGGCTGTGTTGAGACCATATGCTTTTTAGGTACCACTGTAATTTCCTCATATGCAGCTTTGCAAATGGTATTAGTAGTATGCAAGATGCCATGAAGCCCAAGGCCTGCAGAATTTTTCTTGCACGTAGTTGGGTCTTTGTTGCCATTGTTTTGAAATATTGAGTCAGTTGTAGTTGTTTGTCTGGCGTCAGATAAGCCTTCTGGGCCATTGTAATCAAGCTGGCACCCAGGAATGTCATATTTTGTGAGGGTACTAGTTTTTATTTCTTTTCATTTACTGTGTACCCCAGGCAACTTAGAAGATGTTTTACAAAAGCCAGATGCTGTAAGAGGATGTCCTTGCTTTCTGCTTGGATGAGGCAGTCGTCCAGGTATGGGTATATTTGAATTCCTCTTTGTCTGCAGTATGCAATTACTGGTGCCAGGCATTTTGTGAAGATCCTGGGCGCAGAAGATAAGCCAAAGGGCAGTGCAGAGAATTGGTAATGGGTTGAACCTGCAATGAAACGGAGGTATCTTCTGCAACTTTGTCTGATAGGGACATGCAGGTATGCCTCCTTGAGGTCCAACGTTACTAGCCATGCTTTCTTGCCCAACATGGGAAGAAGCTGCTGTAGTGTTAGCATCTTGAATTTGAGTACTTGTAAGAAGGTGTTTAGAATTGAAAGGTCCAGAATTGGTCTACAGGCATTGTCCTTTCTGCGAACTAGAAAGAATCTTGAGTAAAATCCTTGGCCTTGCTCTCGAGTAGGTACCAGTTGAATGGCTCTCATGTCCATGAGAGCTGTAATTTGTCTTTATGCCTCTGCCCATTGATTTTGTGGCAGGTTTGGCATTCCTCTTTTCATTGGCAAGTTGTGAAAATGGAATCTGTATCCTCATGAAATTATGCCTAGGACCCATTTGTCCTTTGTGACAATGTGCCAGTTGTCTGAAAAAAGTGCGTGTTTTCCTCCCAAGGGGACTGCCAAGAGAGTGTTGCTTGGCCAGATGAGGTGCAAGTCATTGAGTTTGCTTCTGGTAGTTTGGGACCTGTCTTCTCCTCCCTTCTGTGCTGCAGTGCCCCATTGTCGTGGTTTGTACTGGGCTTATGGTTGTCCTCTGCCTCTTGGACGTCTGTATTTACCCCTCTGTGGCCTGTCAGTAGCTGGAAAGGACCAATTTTTTGTTGGCCAATTTCTACTGAAGCAAGGGGGCTATACCTGTAGGAAATCTTTGACTGTCTGCATAGATTTTGCCTTATGCTCCATTTTCTTTAAGACTTCTTCTGCTTTAACTCCAAAAAGAACATCCTGCTGTAAGGGAGCATCTAGAAGCTTTACTTTAACATGATCAGGCAGAGTTTGTTCCTTTAACCAAGCATGCCTACATATAACAGACCCAGTGACAGCTGCTCTGCAGGAAGCCTCCAAAGAATCAAACCCACATTGTAAAGTATGTTTGCCCACCTGTTCAGCTGCATGCAACAGATCCTGCATTTCTTTCAATTCAGACTGTTGAGGGAGTGTGCTCATTTTTTGTTTTAACTGAGACATTAGAAATTGCTGATACTTTAGCATGTGAAACTGGCAGTTTAGTGCCCTCATAGCTAGAGTGGCTGAGGTGTAAACCTTTTTCCCCCACCTGTCTAGTGCTCTGGAGTCCCTTTCAGAGGGTATAGGATTTTTTTCCATAGAAGCCTTAGCCCCTTTGCGACCCTGGGAGATAGTCTCTGGATCAGCAACACGACTTTTATAAAGAAATTTGTGGGAATCAGGCACTCTATAGTATCGGTCAGGTTTGGCCGGAGCAGAAGCAGAGAATCTGGGTTCAAACTGGATTCTAAGTAAACATCATCCACAATGTCTAAATCTGGGGGGATGGCAAGTGGTCTGTGCTGGGGGAGTAAAAGAAACTCTCTGAGCCTTTTCTTTGAGTCAGAGTAGTCCTGACCTTCCCAGTGAAAATGCTCCCTCATAGTGTGTAAAGTTTTCCCAAAGGAGTAGTCTTCAGGAGGAAAAGCTGAGGGAATAGAATCCTCAGCATCAGAATCTTCATAAGGGGAGAAGGAATAATCTTGGTCCTCAGAGGAGCCTGAGGAAATAGACACTTGTTCAGAGGAGGCATAATCTTCCTCTTGTCTAGGCCTTTTGTTGGGAGGGGGTTGGGAACCCCTGATTAAAGAGATCAAATCTTCAGCCATTTTGAGCATCTGTTTCTTAGGCATGGGGCCTTGAACAGGGGACTGAAGTGCAGTCTTTTTAGGTTTAATAGGAGTCTTAGGATAAGTTGTTATGGTGAGCATCGTCGGTCTGAAGACGCCTTCAGAAACTGAAGGTGTTTCTGCAGGATCGACATCTTTTTCAGCAGTGTCGTCGGTAGGGGCTAAACAAAATGGCTGCGTCGGCCTAGTACTTTCCACCAAAGGTTCCGAAGCAGTCTCAGGTTCCAGATCTGCGGTAGTCAGGGGCTGTGTCGGAGCCTCACTGAAGACCGGTGAACCGGAGACCGGACCAGCCGAGGCCTCGGAGTCTGGCTTGGGTCTAGGCTGCCTGTCCTTATCCTTGCATTTTTTGTGCACGCCGGTAGTCGGTTGCTCTGACGGCATAGTGTAGTTACATTTTCTACCAAAGTAGTGTTGTGCGAAATCAAAGTGTCTTTTTATAGTACGCTTATTAAACCTAGCACAAAAATGACAACTAGTGACGTCGTGGTCTGGGCCTAGGCGAGGTATGCAGTAAGAATGAATATCCTTATGAGGTATTTGCTTCCCACAAGAAATACAATTGTTAACTTTTCTGACATCGGTCTGAGGCAAGAAAAGTTTCCCCAATGGGGTACTTAGCTTTATTGAAGACTTTGGATCTGAAATTCGACTTCGAAAATCTCAGGAGTCGGGCGACCGGCACTTGCAAACTGCTTCTGCTTCGGGCACCGCGCGGCAAGAAAGACTGAAGAAAATGGCGTTGGATGCAATATATATACCCCTGGCACACTGACGTCAGGGAAGAAGTGACAGCAACCGACGCCGGACCAAGATTTTGGAATTCCGGCCGACTGCGGGACCGCCTGATGACAGGATAACCCAAGTGTGATGACTGCAGCAGGGTAACACGATGAACATCAAGGTATCAAATAGATTTAATAAAAGTTTCAACACTGAGTAGTGAAAAAAGATAAGCATGGAAGAATAGAGGAAGAGAGAATAAATTAAAAGACTGAACAATAATTGTATGAAAGAGCAGTGAGTCAGTCCTGAATATACTGACAACAGAGATATGTTAATCTAATTTTTAGAATAAGTTTGATTAGCACACAAAACTCATAGAAAAGAGATGATGGCAATCAAGAGGAATTTCAGCAGACTTTAATGATGAAAATATTACGAGGAAAGAAAATACATTATAAGGTGACCTTAAAGCCAGAGACGTAGTGCATCAGAACTACGGATACCTGTTCATAAACTAAGTGAACATAAGAGGTGAGAAATCCAAGGGATGACAAGATATATGAAGTAGTAGGTAACTGTGGAAGGCAATTTCATGCTGTAATCTGGTAATGTTGAATGGAACAGAAACACTAAACCAAGGTTATACATTTTATATAAGAAATGGAAGATCAGAATAGATCATTTTGCAGTGTCAGCAGATATATTCTAATGAAAGATTGCTCACTTACTATTGATGGTACATTTAGAATGAGATTGTTGTAGAATAAATGAAAGTTTCATATCAAATTCATGTCATTCATAGGCAGATGAAGACAGATGTTGCTAGAAATGGGTAAATAAAGAGTTAAATCAACTATTCAATAACTACACCCAATATATTTGAATTAGCAGCAGAACTAAATGAGCAAGTGTTAATGTTTAGAGGGGAGGAATGTGATAGCAAACATGAAAGAATAAAGGGTGGTTTGGTATAGAAAGTACACAAGGAAAAAGGAAATGGGGATGACAATTTTTAATTATATGTGGAGAAGGTTCCACTTCATATCATTGAAATTTCATTTCATGGAATTTCAAATCATAGAGACCAAATCACTGAAAACTATAAAGCAACTAGAAATAACATTCCACAAAGTTTTTACTACATTTATGCAGGGGGGAAAGCCCCCCATGTGTGGGGCTCCGCCCCCTCACCCCTCGTAATTAAATATACCAACTCCAAGGTCACACTACAGTGGGGGAAAAAGGTAATTTCCTAACCCCTGCTCCCCTGCATAAAAGTAGTAAACAGTGTCTGGGATGTTTTTTCTAGTTGCTTTATAGTTTTCAATGATTTGAGATTCGATGATATGAGTTTTCGACGATTTGAAATTCGATGAAATGAAATTTTGATGACATGAAGTGGAACCGTGGAGAATGAATATAGCATATAGCAGCTATATACAAACAAAAAATGAGTATGCCTCATCATAAGGCAAACTGTCCTAGATGCAGTAAGAACTGAGGAGAAAACATTTCAGGAAGGGAAATGCTGTGTAGCAAAGATCCAGGTGGAAGAATGGTTAATAAAAAGAGCAAGGTGAGAAAAAATGTTAAAGAGAAATTCTACAATCTCAAGTATGAACGGGATTTTGTTACAGAATGAGTGGATTTTGATAAGTAAGACTGAATGAATGAATGAATGAAACTGAAAATTATCCAAAGAGGACTAAATCAGCTGCTACAGACTCTTGAATAATGAATTATATCATCTGAAACCTCAGACGTAAGCTAAGGTAACAGGTAGGATTTTTAGTTGTCAGCTACAGTAAAGTGCAGCTCCAAAATTACTGATGACAGATTACTGTTCCAATTAATAAAAAAGGAGATTACTTAAATCCTTAGATGTGCAGGCCAGTAACATAGATCCCTGTTTTTACAGCATCTGACATGAGGTGAAGAAACAGGCTACATATCTATATAGTCTGCGTATCACAATGTGAGCAGATTTAAATTGCAAAATATAAATATACTAAATAGTGGACATTCTCTGTATTAAATTAACATAATAGCCATTCTGACTAATTACATATAGTAATAGCTTTTGAATCTAAAAGTACTGGACAGGTAACATCAAGATTTAAAACTAACAAGTGAATTAAGCAGGATTGTTTTCTTTCTTTGTGGTCATTCTTAAGTGATATGGATAATTTATTCACAAGAATAATAGGATGGAACTGAGAGAGTTCAGCCTAAAATCATGGTCTCAAATCATCCTTGCAGATCATTTGAAGCCTAATTTCCCTTTTGGTGCTTGCATTAATGTATCCTGTTTAGTGCTAGACTTGTGTTACTGACATGGTAGATAATTATATATACCCCTAGTGAGAATAACTGGGATAATGCCATATATAATCTGAGGGAACTCATGCATGGGATAAAGCACTTAGCCTCTGTCCATCAGTAGTGCAACCAACAGTCCTGGCATTAATGTGCTATTATCCATACATAGATCAAAGTTGTGCTTGAATATGGACAGGGATGAGTTTTGGTTTACTTGAATGGTGAGTCTATTCCACAGCAGTGATATTCTCTGAGAGATATCTCTGCCCTCCAAATCATTCTGTTAATGTTGCAAAGAGGTTTAGATCCTTGGACTATTTGTCATTTGTAACCGGGTTAGTCCAACTGAGCCAAATGCCCATTTTCAGTGTAGACCCAAAGAGAATAGCTCCAAATTTCTGATGCCATTTGACATGCTGATGTGCAGTAGGTCCATCAATATGGGGTAGACCCAGATATTACTATGTCAATGACCCAGGGGGACGTTATAAGCCTAGTTGTGCTTCTTAAAGTGTGATTTAAACCCTATGCCTTGTGTCTGTGAGTTAAACACCTTAATCATTACACCGAGTAGGAGGAGGCCTTATATGTCGGACACAGGTCACCTCTTAGCAATCTGTAGGATATAGAGTATCCAGCCTAATTGCATGTGGATTAGGTCAACTAGGAGGGTCCACTGCAACAAACCAGTTAGCTTTTTTCCCATGAAAAATCCACCAGGAAATGTTCAAAAACAGTACACAGATTTATTTGTTAAAAAGCAATCTGATAGGACTTCATCAGAACTGATTGTGTATACTAATTGACTAACTTTATAATGTCTCCTTGGCTACCTTAAAGGCATACTGTCTCATTACTCATAATACTCAAAAAATAAGACCTATTAATATGCATATAAATAAATAGATTGAATAAATATTACAATTTAATTTACATAACTAAGTCATCCAACCAAATCTTATTTAACCCCATCATTTAGTCACCCTATAATAAATAGTTGGATAGATGAATAAATGTTACTATACAAACAGGCAGACTATTATAAAGAAAATATATAAATAAATAAAATATTCAAAAGCCAAGGAATAAATGCAGTCTCTAAATTCCTCTTGACTGCTCCAACTGTCACTTAAACTATAGAAAGTTAATAACTGAATTTAAAGACCACATTGAAGAAACCATGCTAAAAAACATTAACAAAACTCATCTACACCATTATACAAATCATACCATTCAAGTCACATTTTGAAATCAGTGTTTAAAAAAATGAATTTGATAAATTAGACTAATATTTTAAATCTGTTTTTATGCAATTCCATATAATGAGACAATAAAAATAATAATAAAAAAGGATCAAATATAGATTACTAAAAAAATATTAAATTATTATGAGCAATATTTAATGTGGGAATCATTCTCATCCGACCATATTGCACCTCTTCATACAAAATCTATTTGGTTTTATCTTTGTATTTTTCCAATTTTGCTGCCTCATTTTTAAAATGGGAGTTATAGGTATATTTTTGTTGGTTTTGGGAGGAAGAGTGGCATTCATTTTGAGTTACCAGTACAATTCCCTGTACTCCAAACTATTTTCCCATGCTCAAGTTTAGCTATCTTTAAGATAGAAAATTTGCACTCAAACTTAGGACATGTCAAAGTGTTTATATAGGACATTATTTACATTTTTTCCTCTCAATATTGTAAACATGTTTGTAGATCCTTTCTCAGAAATCTCCCTCTTTTATCTACTTAAAAGGCAGAGCACATTCAACATAAGGCAACATATACCAACCCCTTACTATAACAATTACCCTTCTTGGGCAATATTGTTCTACTTTTTAGTCCATTAATACAAATTTTGTCAGCTGTCCAGCTGTAAATACACTGGATATAGGCTCCACACTTTCATGTCCTTCTGTTGACTGATTCTACAGCCTTATTCATTTGTTCACTTTTCTCCAGAAGGTTTTTCATACTTCGGGACATTTTATTTCATCCACTACCTCATTAGTGGGTGGGATGTTGGCATAACGGTTAAGGTGTTTACCTTACAAACACAAGGTGAATGGTTTGATTCTCACATGGGGTAATTGGCTGGGCTGAAAATTGCCCACAATGGCAGTTAGCCTAGTACTAATCTACGAATCTATTAGCCTTAAAAATGTCTAAGTTTAACATGCTACAAATTATAAGGAACTACTAATGCCCTTTCAAAGGTTTTTTTATTATTATAGTCTCATCTCCCTGTATACTATTCATTGTATTTTGAACTATGCCCTTGGCCAAAAGTGGTTGACACTAGATACTTTGGTTTTATATAATCTTATTTCTTGTCTCCTTACAAGTTTCATGGGTAACATCTATTGATGAGCATTTCCTCAACCTCATCCATTCCAGTTTTCAACAGCTCATCATCTGATATCATATAAGCTAACCAAATGACTTGCCCTGTATGTAAACCTATTTTGGTATTAAATGGGTGTAAACACAAATTCTTTTATATGAAGGGTTATGATCTGTTCCAATAAGAATGATTCCCACATTAAATATTGATTGTAATAATTTAATATTTTATTATTTTAGTAGTCCATTTCATTATTTTTGTCTCACTACATAGAATTACATAAAAATGTAAATCTATTTTATCAAATCCATTTTTAATGTGACTTGAATGGTATGCTTTATAGAATGGTACAGATGAGTTTTTTAACACATTTTTAGCATGGTTTCTTTAATATGGACATAACATTCAGTTAGTAACTTCCTGTAGTTTAAGAGAAAGTCTGCATGGTCAATAAGAGTTTAGAGTCTGTGTTATTGTTTGGCCTTGGAATATTTATTTATATATTTTTCTTTATAGTATGTTGACTTGTTTTACAGTTACATTTATTCCTCTACTCTACTATTTACTTACTATAGAGTGACTAAGTGATGGGGTTAAACAAGGTTTGGTTGGACAGTTTAGTTATGTAAATTAAATTAATTATGATATTTATTCAAATGATTTATTTATATGCATGTTAACAGCCTCAGGACTTTTTTTAATATTTTGGGTTTTGGGACAGTAAGTCTTTAAGGTAGACATGTTTTAGCAAAGGGGAAATTACAAAGTTAACGAATTAGTACACACAATCAGTTCTGAAGAAGTCTGATTTGTTAAAAACAATCCAGTCAAATATGACTACTATTTTTGAAAATTTCCTAGTGGATTTTTCAAAGGAGAAGAGCTACCTGACTAGTTGGTTCACAACAACAAGCCAATGTGCCTCATGTGCTGTTGAGCTGGTTACTTGTAT
Source organism: Protopterus annectens (assembly GCF_019279795.1). NCBI lineage: Eukaryota > Metazoa > Chordata > Ceratodontiformes > Protopteridae > Protopterus > Protopterus annectens. The sequence goes on from NC_056733.1 coordinate 1,096,107,862, forward strand.
TTTGGTCAGCACACAGTGCCCATGTTTGTTCAAGGATACGGAGTATAGTAACAGGGCTTTGGGATTGTCCATGTAGGACATATTATTTAGGCCTTGTATCCCTTTTACTATGGTATCTCTCTGTGTATTCCAGTTGTTACATGAATTATGCCAAAGGGGGCATTATACTCACTGATTGCCCTAATGAGAGCTCAGTGAAGAGCAGCAATGACATTTCTATATCTATTCACATTCACAATCCATTTGCTTATAAGCTGTGCAAAATAGAAAATTTCTTACCACAGTGGGCATTTGTTGGTCAAACGTTAGGTCACTGTCCACAGAAATTCCCAACTCCTGAACTAGGAAAACCTATAGGGTCTTATTGTAAATGTGACAGTTCTCTAAAGTTAACAATTTCCTAAAGGGTATGTTAATGGATTTATGTCATTAGTTTTAGTCCATGATTCTGGCACTAGTTATTTATTTGGTGAAAAACTTTTCTGCAGGATGGCTAGGTCATCTGTACGTTCAACCACTGCTGCTAGCTTGCAGCAATCTGCACATTTAGCCACAGCCCTTTGGTACTGGCTTTCACTTCAGAGAATCAAGGCCAAACAGAAGAGGTTCCAGCACTGATCCCTATGGGACTCCACTGGTGGGCAATCTCTTTGTGGAGATAGCTTCCCTAATTTTGACCAATCTGTGAGGCAATTGGCAATCCAGCATTTCATGTAAAGGTTTATTCATGGTTTATTTAGCTTCTCTATCATGTCTGAGTTATAGGCTTTGGACAGGTTAAGTTATACCGTGTGCATCATTTTACCTTCAGCCATTGGTTTGGTGACCTTTTCAAGAAAGTTCATCAGGTTGAATAAGCATCACCTCCCCTTGACCAATCCAAACTGAGACAGTGGAAGAGGTTTCCTATGTTCTTGTTGATTAGCTCCATTAAAAGTTTTTTTCATAACTTTGCATATGAGGCTGGTCACACTTACAGGTCTGTGAAAGGTCCTTGCTTATGCAGGGGGAATGACTATAGTTGCCCTCCATTTACTTGGTACAAACCCTGCACAGAGGTGAAGGTTGAACAGGATTGTTAGGGGGTGGTTATGTTGGGGTTTTATTCTATTTAAGATGCATCAAGGAATATTTTCAGTACCCAGTGAAGCACTATTTTTTAGCTTTTACAGTGCTTTAGGCTTGGTCTTATGCAATAGCTAGAGATGAGTAAGTTTCGGGTACATCTTGCAGGGTAGATGAAGGGAAGTGAGGATAAAGTTATCAGCCAACAGGTTAGCAATATCTTTTGTTCTTACATGAAATGAGTCTCAAAAATATTTCATGCATACACTGTGTCATTTGATGCAATAAACTGGCATAAATGTTAATCTTGACTGGGTTCATTCTAATGGGATTTTCAGAGATGCCCAACAAAACTCTCAATCATCATCATCTCTTGGCTGTTCCCGTTAGGGGTCGCCACAGCAGATCATCTGTTTCCATTTCTTCCTGTCCTCTGCATCTTGCTCTGTCACACCAACCACCTGCATGTTCTCTCTCACCTCATCCATAAACCTTATCTTAGGCCTTCCTCTTTTCCGGTTACCTGGTAGCTTCATCCTTAGCATCCTTTTCCGAATATACTCAGCATCCCTCCTCAGCACATGTCCAAACCAACGTAATCTTGCCTCTCTGGCTTTGTCTCCAAACCTTCCAACCTTGGCTGACCCTCTAATATACTTATTTCTAATCCTGTCCACCCTTGTCACACCCAGTGCAAATCTCAGCATCTTTAACTCTGCCACATCCAGCTCTAACCCCTGACTTTTTGTCAATGCCACTGTCACCAATCCATATAACATAGCTGGTCTCACTACCCTCTTGTAGACCTTCCCTTTCACTCTTACTGGTACTAGTCTGTCATAAATCACTCCTGACCCTCTTCTTCACCCACTCCATCCTGCCTGTACTCTCTTCTTCACCTCTCTTCCACACTCTCCATTACTCTGAACTATTGATCTCAAGAATTTAAACTCATCCACCTTTGCCACCTCTACTCCTTGCATCCTCACCATTTCTCTATCCTCCCTCTCATTCACACACATATATTCTGTCTTAGTCCTGCTGACCTTCATTCCTCTTCTCTCTAGGTTCATAGGTTCATAGGTTAGTACAAGGCTAACTGCCCTTGTGAGCCATTTTAAACCTAGCCAGTTATCCCCTGTGAGATTCAAACCCTCTACCTTGTGTTTGTAAGGCAAACACCTTAACCATTAGGCCACTCTCCCAACCCTCCATCTCTCCAGGGTCTCCTCCACCTGTTCCCTACTCTCACTACAGATCACAATGTCATCTGCAAACATCATAGTCCACGGGGAATCCTGTCTGATCTCGACTGTCAACCTGTCCAACAACATTGCAAATAAGAAAGGGCTCAGAGCTGATCCTTATTGTAATCTCACCTCCACCTTAAATGCATCCATCACTCCCACTGCAGACCTCACCGCTGTCACACTACCCTTGTACATATCCTGTATCACTCTTACATACTTCTCTGACACTCCTGACTTCCTCATACAATACCACAACTCCTCTCTAACCACCCTGTCATATGCTTTCTCTAAGTCTACAAAAACACAATGCAACTCCTTCTGACCTTCTCTGTACTTCTCCATCAACACTCTCAGAGCAAACATCGCATCTGTAGTGCTCTTTCCTGGCATGAAACCATACTGCTGATCACTAATCATCACGTCCCTTCTTAACCTAGCTTCCACTACTCTTTTACATAACTGCATGCTGTGACTGATCAATTTAATCCCTCTGTAGTTACTACAGCTCTGCACATCACCCTTATTCTTAAAACTTGGTACCAAAACACTTTTTCTCCATTCCCCAGGCATCCTCTCACTTTCCACAATTTCATTAAACAATCTGGTTAAAAACTCCACTGCCATTTCACCTAAACACCTCCATGCTTCCACAGGTATGTCATCTGGACCAACAGCCTTTCCATTCTTCATCCTCTTCATAGCTATCCTTACTTCCTCCTTGCTAATCCATTGCACTTCATGATTCACTATCCCCACATCATCCAACTTTCTCTCCCCCTCATTCTCTTCATTCATCAACCCCTCAAAGTACTCTTTCCATCTGCTCAACACACTCTCCTCGCTTGTAAGTATGCTTCCCTCATTATCCTTTGTCACCTTTACCTGCTGCACATCTTTTCTAGCTCGGTCCCTCTGTCTAGCCAATCAATACAGGTCCTTTTCTCCCTCCTTAGTGTCCAACCTTTCATACAACTCTTCATATGCCTTATCCTTAGCCAACTCTCTCTTTGCCATGCACCTCATTCTCCTAATACTCCTGTCCACGTTCTTTATCTCTCTGACAATCCCACTTCTTCTTTGCCAACCTCTTTCTCTGTATACTTTCCTGTACTTCCTCATTCCACCACCATGTCTTCTTGTCATCCTTCCTCTGTCCAGATGTCATACCAAACACCTTTCTAGCAGTCTCCCTTACTAGCTCTGCTGTAGTTACCCAGCTATTTGGTAACTCTTCACTGCCACCCAGTGCCTGTCTTAACTCTTCCCTGAGCTCCACCTCACAATTACCCTTTTTCAATTTCCACCATTTGATCCTTGGTGCTGCCCTCACACTCCTCTTCTTCTTGATCAACATCATCTTACAAACCACCATCCTATGTGGTCTAACTACACTTTCCTCGGTCACCACTTTACAGTCTCCAGTCTCCAATCTCCTTCAAACTGGCCCTCCTACATATGATATAATCCACCTGTGTGCATCTTCCTCCACTCTTGTATGTCACCCTATGCTCCTCCCTCTTTTTAAAATATGTATTCACCACAGCCATGTCCATTCTTTTCGCAAAATCCACTACCATCTGACCTTCTGCATTCCTTTGTTTAACACCATACCTACCCATCACTTCCTCATCCCCTCTGTTCCCTTTACCAACATGCCCATTGAAATCTGCTCCAATCACCACTCTCTCACCCTTGGGTACAGTCATCATGACTTCATCCAACTCATTCCAAAGTTTTTCTTTCTCGTCCATTGTACACCCAACTTGTGGAGCATATGCACTAACAACATTCATCATTACACCATCAATTTCCAGCTTCATAAACATCACTCTATCCAACACTCTCTTCACCTCCAAAACACTCTTAGCATACTGTTCCTTCAGGATAACTCCTATGCCATTTCTCCTTCCATCCACACCATGATAAAACAATTTGAACCCACCTCCAATACACGTAGCCTTACTCCCCTTCCATCTGGTCTCTTGCACACACAGTATACCAACCTTCCTTCTGTCCATCATATCGGCTAGCTCTCTCCCTATACCAGTCATACTGCCAACATTCAAAGTTCCCACCCTCACTAACACAGTTCTAGCCTTTCCCCTCTCTTCCTGCCTTCAGCCATGCCTTCCACCTCCTCTCCTTAAATATGTTAGAGACTCAGTTGATGTAAGAACAAAAGGACCAGCTACACTTGTAACACAACAAAGCTAGATTCCAGGATAATTGAAACACTAATTGAGATATAGCAGCAAACAAATAAATTGCAGATAGCACCAGAAGAGTAAATATATTATTCATTTATCCATGGTAAAATATCACTTTGGTAGAGCAGAATCTCTTTTACATTGCTTTCTCAGCTATACATAAGCATAAATACAGTGAGGCAGAAATTACAAGTAAATATTCATGTTATATTTTGCAGCTTCAGAAGCATAAATACAATGAGGCAGAAATGACAAGTAACAAATATTCATGTTATATTTTGCAGCTTCAGTGGAAGTTGCAACTGTGTCACACTGTGGAAGAATCTAATGTCATTAAGTAATGTAGTCTCTGCATTGATTTTGCTACTGCTGCAATATTGAGGCAGGAATATTTGCAATGACAGAACAAGATCATTTCTGTAATTACACTGTGAGGTGGGAGCTAGTCCTTCCATGACAACTGTCACAGTCTTCATTAAAGTTTATTTATCCTGCTCATATTACAGAAGCTCCACCTCTTTCAAGGACGGGCCAGGTATTGAAACATTCATGTCCTCTTCAGCAAACATTTCATTTGTCCAGCTTGCAGTTTGGGAAAATTGATTAGTTACTTCTACGTGGTATATGGGACATTGCATTCCAGTGGGCTAGGCAGTCAGTTTAGGGAAAATCTGCTCCAGTTCTTTAAGTTTCCCAATAATAATGATTTACTAGATTGGATAATTAATCAATAAAACATATGTTTAGAATTTGATTTAGTGATTACTGACTAGTGGAGGGTGAATCAATCCTACCAACCTGGGTCTAAGAGGGATTAACCACAACCTTGCTAGGTCTCAGCTTCTTTATTCAGTTCAAAACTAAGCTTTAAATATTTTTATAAACATCAAAACTATGGAAAACTGGAGTTGAACAGAGAACCCAAGTTCTTTAGAGCACTTTACAGCTTGGATAAACTTTTTAAAGAAGATTGCATCACTGCAATAAGTGGAGAAGCAAGCTGGTGTCTCCACAGTTTTGGATATCCCTTAGTGCTAGACAGATTTGTTAAAAATCTCTTACTTGTTCACAAAGTGTACAAACTTGAGGATAAGATTGGGGCTGACTTTGTAATAATTCTGTGTGATTGCTCTTCTTCAAGGGAAGCAGAAGAATAAGTGATTCATTCTCCAATTTCCATGTCATTGGTAATCAGTTCCAACTTGTAATTCATTTAAAAGAGCTCATTAGTTTGAGTGGAATGAGATATAATCATTTCTTTTGGCATTAACTAAAGGTGCTGCTCTTCCAAATGCCATTAGAAGAAGAAAGATGTTTCAGAGTCTTACATATGATGCTTTAATGATCTAGTTTCAGCCAAGGTTTCCTGCATCACTTAGCACAAAGTGTCTGTATATGTGCATGGGGAATAAAGTTAACCTTTGTTTTTAGTGTGAAACTGTGTACACTTTTGTTTCACCTTACCGGCCATATTAAAATCCTTTGACAGAATGAAATGTAATCTAACCAGGGACACGTACATTAATGGAAGTCATTGCAGCTGTTTTACTTATGAAATATCCCAAGTACTGAGTTAACAGTTTAAAAGTAGAAGTGAATGATATTAATTAGGACATCTGCTTACAAGCCTATTACAAGTATGCCCACAAATGACAGAACATTTGTGTGTTTATGTGTTTGGCTGAAGTAATTAATGTGAGCACATGCATGCATTTTATTCATTTTTAGAAGATGAGTACAGAGTGTGCCATTTTGTATGCAGCTGACGTGAATACAATTATTTTATTTAATTGAGGGCTGTCCTTTCTATGAAAAATCTAGTGATTACTTTGTTCAGGGATTTTACTTACAATCTATGGTTAGGTGTAAAAATGAAAGCAAACCGCTTCTTCCCTGGTTTTCATGTTCAGTGGTGTTCAAACTTGGTGGTTACATATGCCTGGACTTCTTCCCACAACCTAAGGTATTTCAACAAGAGGTAACTATTTTGACGGTATAGTTACAGACATAAATAAAAGTGTTCTGGAGAAGAAATAGGCAAAGTACAACTGAAGAGGGATGATACAACATTAAGAAAGTAACAAAATGAATTCCCAACTGCTGTCTTATTTATTATTCATGAAAACTTTGTAGTTTGAATTATACACACACAAAAGAACATGTAAAAATATGTACACACTACTGTTAGCATAATCAGAGACATGCACATTAATGATATTTCAGTAAACCTGTGCTTTTTGACGGATACTAACTAAGTCTCATGATATTCAAGAGCTTTAAACCACAGCTATTATACTCAGATACAATGTTCAAAATATGTGGGTCATTTCTTATAAAGATTCGCCACCATTTTCTACTCTTCCAAATTATTGTTTCAAAGGGTTAGAAGAAGGTAGAGTATCATGATAAAAACTGACCTAACATTTTGAGCATGTTAGCTAAACTGTGTAAATATAGCAGCTTAGATTTAGAGCTCTTGAATATCATGAAATTGTTCAGTAATTATGAGTGAAAACACATATACTTTCATATCATAAATGTACATGTCTCTAATTATGCTGACAACAAGGAGTAGAAGTGTATGCATGTTATCTTTGGCTAGAAGCTTCATGGGAATACATGAAGAGTTAGGAACAATTTATGTACTTGTACTTAACAAGGAAATAGTGCATATAGTTTATGGCTGAATGATAATGTGGACATTTTTCTTGCAAAAAAAAGTCGGTTTCATTTTCTTTGTACTGATGTTATGATGTTGACTTGTTGCTTTTTTGTGTTTTTTAAATAACAAAGCAGACAATTAAAAAAAGATGACTATCTCCTTTACTCAGAGTGTTTGTTAACTTCACTAAACCATAAAATAATTTGTTAAACAGCCAAAACTTTTTCTAACTTAAAATACATAGGATTTTGCATTGCATCATACGCTTTATTTTTCCAAATTCCATGCAAAATATCTAGTATTGCAAGGAATATTTGACTTCTCACTAACATTTGAGAAGGCATGATGAAATTCTCAGTGAGAAGCAATTTATATTAAACATTTTATTGTACCTAACTGGAGAAAGGCCAAATGATCATAATTCGTTGTTGTTAGATTTTTCTTGCATTTTCTCCTCTAAGTACAGCTACTCAAGTGCATCTGTGGCTGGATATTGGAAGAAGATGCATCAATGCGAGTCCATGTGAGTTTATTAAATAAACTCTCTTTATGCTAGTATTAATCCAAAATATCTATTAAGTTAAATTTAGAATACTTCAGTATTCTGTCAAATGCAATGAAGTGGGTAGTATATTAGAAAAACATAAAAAACGCAAAATCCTATGTATTTTAAGTTGAAGGTAAGACTGTGCACACAGCTTATCTCAACCTGGCCAAAGCTTTTGATACAATACCCCACTCAGACATTAAAGACAGGCTCAATAATTTAGGGATAAACCCTTTTATCACACTCTGGATAGCCAAATGGCACAATGATAGGACCCAGGATGTGGAAATTGGTGAGGCCACCTCCACCAAGAAGTCAGTCACTAGCGGAGTCCCTCATGGCTCAGTACTGGACCCACTCCTTTTGCGCATCTATTTCTCTGAAATGGAAGCAAATGCTGAAGGGTTATGGCTAAGTTTGCAGATGATTACAAGCTGGGGGTTATCATCAAATCCCCTGCAGACATTAGCATTTTTCACGAAGGTCCATCTTGGACTAATAAATGGTGCCAAAGCCATAGTCCTAAACTCAATGCTAAGAAAAGCCTCTTTTGGCAAATTAACCATTCCAGCTAATTACCATCTTGATAATTCACCCATAAGAGTCAACACAGTGGTCAGGGATCTTGGTACACATGTAGACAGTAGCCTTAACTTTGACCACAACATAGCCACAGTGGTGAGGAAATCCTTTTAAGTTACACAACTTATAAGCCAGGGCATGGCATCTAGGTCCAAAGAGGTCATTATCACACTATGATTGGTCTGATAAGGGTAGAGGATAGACCACAATGCTCCCTTTGGTAGATATCTGACCAGGCATATGCAGCAAGTACTGCGACCTCAAATGTTCCTCAGAAATAGAATACAAGGCATAACAAACCTGCTTTATGCAGAGTGCCTTAAAGCCCTTGTCTTGTACTCAGTCTTGTATAGATTGCTGAGTGTTGATCTATGCCTGACTTACAAGGCATCCACATACCCCACACTTATGAATCTACTACATATTTGTAAATCAAAGAGTACCAAAAAGGCAAGGTCTAAGGACCTCAATTTTATCTATGACATAAACAGAACATGCTGGAAAGACAGATATGTGACCCAGAGACTGCATCTCCTACAGAACGGGCTTCCCATCCATGTGAAACTGAGTTTGTGTATTATCCACTTTAAGTACAACCTAGACAAGTGGATGGAGAATAGGAAATTTACACCAGGCCTCCATCCATGTCTCTTATGGACAGAGATGAACTTATAAATGCCTGGTCCTCAATGTCCTATTTGGCTGAAGGACATCATTATTCTTTTGGAAAACTTGGCTAGGATTAGAAAGGCCCCTTGTGTCATTAGCCTAGTAACAGTCTATGAATCTATGAAAAGCAGCATTATAACATTGTGAAGGTAGTAGTTATTGACCAGCTATCATTATCTAATGATCTGCCATGCTGTTAACTTTGTGGTATAGAGGTTTTGACTCAGATTATGCCGCATAAGACAGAAGCCATTTAGTTTCTGGGAAAATGGAAGAGGAAGTGCCAAAATGAAGGTAAACCTGATAAAGTGAAGAAGTACAAACCAAACAACCTCAAGCAAGAAAAGGTAATACTCCATACTTAAATACAATGGCTATAAAAACAGCTGATAGGTTGCTGTGTCAAGAACTAATTGCTGTTTTCAACTGATGTTGTTGATAGTGTCATGTGATGTGATTGATTTGTATTTATAAATGCTGTTTTTATAGCCATTGTATGTAAGACACTGAAGAAGGACAGTTTGTATCTGAAAGCTTTGTCATTTTATGAAAGCTCTTTGACGGTGTGGAGTATTACTTTTTCTTGCTTGAAAATGGAAGAGGAAGCCAAGAAAAAATGGGCATGACTGGCCATTGCCAGGTCACACATTTCAGGTTACGGATTTAGCAGAGTCCTATCAAATGTGCTCCACCTGTACTGAAAGACTGGGATTAAAGTTCTTGTACTTAAGAGTACAAGGTGAATGAGCTTGTCTAAAAGTTCTAGTATTCTTACCTGAATGACAGGTGTGCAAAAGAATTTACTCACAAAGTCCTCGGATAGCACTGATTACACTGTGCTTTTTCAATGACAAAGACGCCTGGTTCTTGCCTCATTTTCTAAGTGTTCTAGGAAGTATAGATCAAGAGTCAACTAGAGATGGAGGCTTAGTTGTCATAGAAAGATCAAGAGCCAACAAAAGACTAATTTGCTGAGAAGTATTCAACAAAATTATAATATATATGGGTATGGTAACTTTTGTCAAAACTCCCAAATGTCGATATCTATTTTGTCAACACTCCTTGTTCGACAACACACATGATCAACAGGTGTGTGAGATGGGCAATTTTTGGGGATGGAGAATATGCTCCTTCCTGGGGATTGTGTGATCTTTGAGTTAGCATATATAACTGCAGGATGTGGGGGAGAAGCCATCCCCTCATCTTGCCCTGTAAAAAAAATATTTACTTTTATTTTTTTACCAATTAACTTGCATGTGAAGAGGATTTTCCTTGTATGTCTGTACTGTACTGTTGATGTTTGCATTGCTGACCTTTTGTGGTCAGTTACTAATGCTGATATTCGGCTGTTTTGATATTAGCCATTACAAAGATATACATATACAAGTTCTACGAGGTCAGTCATTCAAATTTTTTGCATATGATGGTGGGGATATTTCCTCATTAGGACAGCCAGAATAATAAGAGTAGATAGTCCATCAGTGGTAAAACATGGAACATGTATCATTATTATACAAAAACATTTGTTTAGGAAACTTTCACTGTAATTTTTTTTGCATTTAAGTTGTGTCTGTTGTAGCTGATTAAGTATTGTTTATTTAATTATGAATGCTATTTTACTTTTTTGGATTGTCTCTCGTTGGCAGGTATGAATTTTGATTCTTCACAAGTTTCTGAGTAGCTCAAAGGACTGCAAGCATGTGTCTGTGGGTATGTCTGCATCTGTTCCAATTTTTGCCAGTAGTGTTTAGGTGGAAACTTACCATTGTATTTCAGTTTACCTTCACAAGATATATTATGCTTGCATTCTTCTTTAAGATGTTGTAGATATGAAGATGCATGCATACGTGTGACTATGTATATGTGTATACATGTTAGATACTTTTACTATGTACATGCATAAAAGTGTCACTTTTTACTAGATTCCTTATTTATATTTTTGTGTATTTTTGACTGACAGTGATGCTTCGTTGTTTAGTCTTTCTTAACTGCAAAACATGTCTGTACAAGTTTGTGTAACTAAGTGTTAGAAAACAAGAGAATTATTATTTCTCTGTGTGAGCAACCTAGGATATTTTACTTAATGTATTGCAGGCAGTGGTGCAGTGTTTAACGTTGTTGCCTCACATCAAGATGTTCTCTGATTCGATTCTCAGCTGGGGTGCCTTCTGTGTGGAGTCTGCATGTCCTCCCTGCATTCACATGGGACTCCTCCCACATTCCAAAAGACATGTGTCTGGAGCATTTCTCCCCAGGCCCGCACTGGAAATAGACTCTTTTCTAGTTGGACTTTCCCAGTCAACAAATGTTAAGTAAATAAATAAACAAATGTTTTATTTTTGTGTTAATATTTATGTCACTTAACTAAGACAGTCAGTGGTGTACTTTCAATTTTGTTTCAGTTTCAGTGAAAAGATATTTGTGTGCACATATTTGTAGTGGAGTATTGTATGAGTGAAAAGGACTGTTGAAATGCATCTATTTGCATACTATATCTGGCAGGTATTATAAAACTTATTTATGTGCCTTCCTGTCAACTACAATAATCAATTTTTGTTTCTGAATAAGTAATTTTGATAAATTCCATATTGTAAAACTGATTCATTAGTGGATTTGTACTGACTGTTTTACTTTCACTACTCAGGAGCAAATAATGACAGCAAATATATTTTCATGTCAATAGCAACACGGGTGTATATCTCCAGACCTTCTCATAAGCTGTAACACTTCAACTGGAGGTAAATATTCTTATTGCATAATTACACCTATGCGAATACAAGTACACAATAGAAGAAATATACAAGGTACAGCTGGACAGATACGTTACATTAGGAAAGAAGACAGAAAAATGATCTGTCACTGGCTATTCCCCTAGGTCAGCCATTTGTTTTATGATTAGTGACATTACAGTCATTTGAATTGCACTGCTACTGGGACTCGAGTTAGCAGCAGAAGGAAGTGTGTACTTGTTTCTACCTATAAAGTCTAACTACAGCAGTTACTTAGATAGTTTACTTTAGGTTTTGAGCTCACAGCTCAACACTTGTTATTTTGTTATACCTTCAGTTGCTTCAGTAGACAGAGCAATCTTAGCTGGTGCCTTTTTTTCTCCTGTAGCCTCCATAGATTCCTGCCAGTACTGTAGTGGGGGGGGGGGTCTTTGGTTCATGGACATTTACAAACATCTGAAGAATTATGAGCACAAAAGGTTGGTGACTTAATGAGCTATTGGATACCAGCAGTAAATGTTTTTCCAGTGCTAATTTGTATGCTGCTGCAGTGTATTTTCATGGGGTTCTTATCAGCTAGTCGAACTTCTGCAAGTTCGAACTTCATATGGTTGAGACCATAAGTTCGAATTTGCAGAAGTTCGAATGTTTCACTGAAAATCTCCATAAGAAGAGGATTCTGTTTTGTTCAACATGGTGCAATCTCAGAGTTGGTATACGTAAGTAGCGGGATGTGTGTGTGGGCTGCTCTCTTTTCTTTGTTTTGTTTTTTTATCCATAGTCGAAGTTTAACTTCGAAAAGGATGGTTCAAAAATTCCATGTTCAAAGTTATTAAACTTCGACTATATGATATAGACCCTTTTCATGTTACCTTCAAGCTTTACTACTGGCCTTTTGTGCAAAAATCAGGAAGGGTATTTATCCAGCATTGGTGAAAGTCCTGAAAAAGCTAAAAAGGAGAGCAATAAGAAGTGATTATTTTAGAATGCGTTTTCTTAAAAAAAAAAAAGACTGGATTAGCCATCATGTCCAGTAATATGGATTGTCATGCTATCTAGTCAGATGGGTTGCAGGGGAAGAAAGAGGTAATTGAGAACATATTTTTCTAGGAGTGTAATGCGTTGGGAGACATTAAAGATTCCCTTCAGACTACTTTGTCAGAGATACTGGATGAACAAATTGGCATAAATAAGGCAATTTGTTTGAGCTATGATACAGAATCAGAACTGCTTAGACAAAGTAAGGCCTTGCTGAGTCTAATTATAGTGGCTGCCAAAAAAAATTACTAGAAAATGGAAATCACAGTCTAAACCAACTGTACTAAAAATAGTGAATGCAGTAAAAGAGATAAAACAACTGGAAATGGGAGCTTTAGAAAAGGGTAGGAGCAAATTACACAGAAAAAAATGGGAATTGCAGGAACAATACATGCAGAGGAGGAATGAAGTTTAAAAGAAGGCAGGATTTGAATGAGCTATGTATTGCTTGACCGACAATGACTGGATACATTATAAGTGATGCATAATGTTTGCAACTAAAAATATGTCAATATGGTTTGTTTTCATTTATATAAAGTTATGATTGCCTAGGTCATTTATGATAATTTGATAAAGATGTTTCTTATTTAAAAAAAAAAATGTAACATCCCTTATAAAAACTGTTTCCCTGATAGAAAGCAGAGGATCTATGAGCAGATATACAGAGATGGACAAAATGTGAATTAGAATAGAAAAGTTAAGAAAGGCAAGAGGATAATAACTTGCCCAAACAGTGCAGAAACTGAGGTATCTGACCCTTAAAAGGTCTTAGTTTGGCACAAACTAGAAATTATTTTCAACTTCATTAACACCTGCTGAATGACCTCAGAAAAATGCATCTAACTTGTATTAAAGCTCTGTCATTCATGCAGTAATTTAAAAGATGTGAAGGTGCAGTGCATCAAAAAAACCTCTCTTGTGCAAGTACATCCTTTGAGTCATCTTGTGGTAATTGCCTTTGGTGGTTTTCAAACTAAAATCCCTGTGACTTGGGCTAAAAGGGGGAATACCACAATTATCCTCCTCCTCAATCTTTAGAAGAAACCTGGTTATCAGAAGAAAGGTGAAAAAGCATATAGGAACATTCCTGTCCATCAGAATGAAAAGGTATCTGTCTTGTAGACCTTTGTGCAAGGAGATATACAGCATAATTTGTTTAACTGTCTGTTGTAAATGGGGGAAAATAGATCTACTTGAGGATTTTTCCATAGATGATTCAATTCCAGGAAGAATCTCAGGTGCAACTTCCATTTGTTGGAGGTCAGCTTTGCTCTTTCTAAGCTTGTCTGCTAAAATATGCTCTGAAATAATGCAAGTAGCCTGTACCATAGATTGTGCTAACTTGCTAATACCCCAAGCTACCATAGCTAATCTGGAAAGGGGAAGGATCTAGTTCACCCTTTTTGTTTAAATACTACATCATTCTGATGTTGTCTGTAATTATCATAGAGCCTCTGAGTCTAAAGATGATTTAGAAATTTGAGAACATTTATTTGTGTCACAATTTATTTGAAATTTGAGTTTGTCTTGCTGGTTCTCTATACTCTGGGCTTTTCACATCTTTAGATACAGCTCTCTACGCAAAGTCTGAGCTATATGTGCTCAACAATGGAGTATGGACTGGAGAGGAAAAAAGGGAGGACTGGGTTGAGGTAAAACTGATTCACCCACCAGAGGGTCTCCCTTTAAAAACATATGAATGCTGAGTACTTGGTTATGGAAAGATACAGGCTGATTGTATTGTGTTCATACTGATTTGAGTAACCACTGGATTCTTCTCATGTGAAGGAATCATGTGAATTGTAGATGCCATGTAACCTAGAATCCGGAGATATTCCCTGGTAAATGTCAGAGCCTAGCTGGAAAATTTCAGAAACTGATTCTTGTAAAATTCCATTTTGTCCTGAGGAAGAAAGTGTGCACCATTATGGATGTATCTAGAAAACCTTCCAGAAACGCTAGAAACACTATCTTGTGGAACACAACACAAGATGATTTCTCTAAGTTCATCTGAAATGTCAGACTGAGGAATTTTTTTTATCCAAGAAAGAGATTCTTGACAACTTGTAAGAGAATCTGCAAATGTAAGGCAGTCATCTAAATATTGAAAAATGTTTATGCCCTGCAACCTGCACTGGGCTATTTACAGGAGCCAGGAACTTTGTAAACACTTGGAGTTGCTGACAATCTGACCAGTAAGGCAGAGACTTGAAAATGTAAACCAGGTACAGAAAAATTCAAAAAGCTTCTTAAATCTTTGAAAATTGGCATGTGATAAGCAAAGTTTAAATATAAAGTTGTTATTAAACTGAAAGTTAGAATGAGGGGAAACAAAATGTACAGACAGCATTTTGAAATTTGTGATTTTGATGTAAAGGTTTAAAAAAGAAATACAGAAGAAAGTTAAAAATTTGGATTTGTCTAATGTCTGAAAAAATAAGTCAGCAATTAATGTTTGCATGTTGTCAAAAGACATTAACATAAACTTAGACAAGTGAGCCAGACAATTCACTATTTTGTAGCCAAGGCAGTAGTAGTATACACTTTGTTTCTCAAACAAATCAAAAACTCACCTTTCTTTGTCAGATGAAATGAAATAGGGTTAGCAGCTGAAAGGTGTTTGGACAAAGAAAGTTTGGAATCAGAATTTAGTTCAGGGTCTACCCCAGGACATGTATAAAAACAGAATTTGCGAGACCAGGGAACTTGAAAACCACTTGTCAGAATTTCTATGATCAGGAGGCAGACTGTCAGGCAAACTGCAATCTACAAGGAAGGCATCCTCCAAGACTAGAAAAGTAGGTGGAATAGCTGCATGTTGTGGAAATCTACCTCTATTAAATCATACGAGGTTTGCAAGTTGGAATTTTTGTTCTCACTGAAATAGGTCCATTATCTTGGGAACAGTTCATGAGAAAGATAACTCTTCAGGAAGGGAATCTGAAGAAACCTCCTCCCTCAGACTTTGATTCCACACTTAGTGAAAAAAAAAGAACTTGGGAAGCATAGTCTAAACCTATTTCCTGAACAAAGAGCATGAATCAGAATTGGAAAAAGCAGAGGAACTTATTCTTTAAACATTGGTACATGCAAAAGTAAAAAAAGTGCCATGGTATTGAAAGACTTTGCAAAATTTGAATAGGTTCGTATGAGACAAATTAGTCTGCAGACAATTACATAACTAGCCAATAACCAGAATGTTACCAAAGGTGAGAATTAAACCCTGTACCTTGTGCATATATGAGGTAAATGCCTTGACCATTATGCCAACACCAAATTTCATTAATTTCTGTTTATGAATTTTTCACACCATAATTAATTCTGATACCCTCTTTCATACTGAAGAGAAAACTTGCTTACCCTTACTTATTCTTCACTAACATAATGGTGCCATTGGGGATCAAACCCAGGACCATCTGCATGGGTGGCAGATGTGATAACAACTACTCTACAGAACCTAAATAAATAACATCTGCTGTTAAACCAAGATGTAGAACAATCAACAAAACATGCACTAAATGATATATCTTAGGTTCATAGGTATGTACTAGGCTATCAGCCCTAGGGCCTATATAAGTCTAGCCAAACAAGGTTCCCTGGCTTTCGCCACCCAAGAAAATTATTTTCCTATGCCCCTGTCAAGCAGCACCACAGCAATGATTCCCAGAGTGAATTTCCTGTTTTCCATCCAGTTGTCAAGATTTCTCTTAAAGAGGGCTAAAGAGGAGCTCTGCTTGACATGAATGGGTAAACCTGTTTCAGAGCATGGAAAGTCTCTGAGACAGGAATCTATCCCTCCAGCATGTTCTGTTTATTGTGGTGACAAGGTTTCCGTTCCTGGAGCGTGTGGGTCAGAGAGATTGGGATTTCTTTACGTGTAGCATGTCCATCAGATCTGGGTTTGACATGGCTTTGTATGTTAGAGAGAGGTCGCCTCTGAGTAGGCAATATGTGACAGAGTAGAGCTGCAGCTGGAATCTGTTTGAGGCCGGTAATCATCTAAGTGAGTTATTTCTGTGGCCTTTCTAGTTGTTGCAGATGTCTTGCGAGGCACATGTCAAACAGGGCATTGTACTCTATAATGGGTCTGATGAGGGATGAGTAGAGAGGAATGACCACCTCTCTTTTTCTGGAGGAGAACCCCTTTGTGATGTGGTGTGCCATGTAGAAGGATTTCCTGACTACTGTGGTGACGTGATTATCAAAGGAGAGACTACTGTCCACCTGTTTCCCAAGGTCTCTAATCACACTTTCAGTGTTTAGTAGGCTACTGCCTATGTGGTAGTTCATGGGTATGGTGTTTTTCCCAAAGGAGATGACAATGCACTTCTTGGCATTGAGCTTTAGGCCATGACATTGACACCAAGCATCAGTCGCAGTGAGGCCTCTTTGTAGACCAAGCATCAGTCTCAGTGAGGCCTCTTTGTAGAATGTCCACATCCTTAGGCGAATCTATTATGGCTCCTAGTTTGCAGTCATCTGCAAATTTCATTAGCCAGAGACCAGCTGTATTAGCCAGGACTTTAGAGAAGTAGATACCGAACAAGATAGGACCCAGGATTGAACCCTCTGGTACTCCGCTTGTCACTGGTCTGAAGTTGGATTTGGAGTTGGCTACTTTCACTGTGTGGGTTCTGTCAGTGAGCCAGTTGGCCACCCATCTTGTGACATATGGATTTATGCCTAGTTCAGTGAGTTTATCTATAATACCAGAGTGGGGGGTGGTGTTGAAAGCCTTGGTGAGGTCAAGATAGGCTGTGTGCACACCTTACCCTTGTCTACGGCTTTGGTGACTGATTCAAAGAAGTCAATCAGGTTTAGAAGGCATGATCTACCTTTCACAAACCCAACCTGAGTGGGGTCTAGAGTCTGGAGGTTAACTATGTCTTTGTTTATAAGCTCCAGGATGATGCGTTCCATGACCTTGCAGACCAGGCTCATCGGGCTAATGGGACGGAAGTTCCTGGGGTTAGTGGTGGCACCCCCTTTGTGAACTGGGATAACCGTTGCTGTGTGCCATTCCATAGGCACAAAGCCTGGTGTGAGGCTATGGTTGAACATGGTACTTAGGTGGGGTGCCAGTTTGTTCTGTAGTTCATGCAGAATGCAGCCTGGGATGTTGTCCCTCTCTCATGGATGCTGTGTTCTTGGCTTTGGAGAGTGCAGTCATTACCTGTGCGTCCATGATTACAGGAGATTTGCAATTTTCTGGTATGGAGATGGGCCCTTTGAGGGGGTAAAGTTTGCACTGTACCCGTCTGCCAGGATGTTGGCAATATCAGTTGGTTCGGTAAATGTAGTGCCATTGTGCTGTAGTTCCACACAGATCTCAGTGTTGCCAGTGAGATTCTTAACATAGTTGTAGAATGCTTTGTGGTTGTCTTTAGAATCCATGGTAATTTTATTTTCGTAACCAGCTTTGGAGGATTTTATGAGAGATCTCAGCTTCTTGCTGAGGCTGAGCAGGGAGTTCTTGCAATCATGGGATTTTACTCTTTTTTGCAACAGTTCTTCTTTCTGTTGTAGAGTTTGTTTATGGCAGGGGACCACCAGATTGGCTTCCTTTTTTTAGAGGATAGTGTCTTAGTTCTTTTGGGGATAGCACAGTCCATGCACTCATATATGTGCTTATACAGTGCTTTTACATATGATTCAGCAGTTGTGTCTCTATTTTCCATCTGTGTGGGTGACGTGAAGTTGGCCACTTCTGACTTAAGAAGCATGAAGTCGGCACTGGAGAAATTTTACTGTGGTTTCCTTAATAGGGGGGTGGGGGCAGGATATGGATGTCTAGGGTGATTAGCTTGTGGTCGGACCTGACCATCGAGGAGTTGACCTCTGGCATGGAGCATTTGTTACCCATAATGGTAATGACCAGGTCCAGGACATTGCTGCCCCTGGTAGGGGTATGGACAAGCTGATCCAGGGTGTTGGAATTAATGAATTCCAGAAAAAGTTGGTCAGATGAATTAGTACAGGAGTAGTTTTCCCAGTTGATTTTGGAGTAGTTTAAATCTCCCAATATTAGGGTATTGGGCTGTACCTTAATATTATCCAGTATATCAAGAAACATGGAGTGGGTGTCCTGGGGCATGGCGGGGGATCTGTAACAAGCTACAATCTGAAATGCAGTCTTGCCCGGTGTTGGCTGTACTTGGATAATTTCAGATGCATTATGTTGAGCAACTAGCCTGGATGTGTGGATATCCTTTATGAATATGGACACGCCTCCTCCTTTAGTGTTTTGGTCCAGGTTAGGTGGCCAAAAGGTGTGGTAAGAATTGTAGCCTGGTAATGCAGGGGTGCTCCCTGGAGCCTTAAACCAGGTCTCTGTCACTGCACAGATGTCAATGTTCTCCATCTTAAGGAGTGCCTTGAGTGAGTGCATTTTGAGGTTTAGACTTCTAGCATTGAGTAGCATTTCCCTTAGATTTCGCTTGTTTGCATCTACTATGGTAGTATGTTTGATGCTTGAGAAATAAATGATCGAAATGTGATATACTTCCCTGGTACAATGAAAGAACGTCAACAGCAAAAGATCAACAATGCTAATGTTGCCAGTCAACTGCGCATGCTCGAGGAAAATCCTTGCAGCATACAAACAAAAAAAACACAAAATTTTTGGCAGGGGGTGCCCAAAGCCCTGCTAATTCTATACAATAACTCTGTGATTGCACAGTGCCTGGACAAAAGGGAATATTCTTCCCCCTGGGGATAGTCGATCTAGCACAATTGTCAGTCACCTGCATATGTCAATTAACTGTGATTGATCAAGCATCTGCCAACCATGTTCCAGAGTCCCATATATATATATATATATATATATATATATATATATATATATATATATATACATACATATATATATATATATATATATATATATATATATATATATAAATATATGCACATGGGCCCCCTGCATCTTGAAGAAAGTCAGTTTGGTTGACAGGTGTTGTGGGTGTTGTATGTTTGTGCTAGGGTTGAGGATTGCTGAGGGGTAGGTGTTGTGGGTTTGTGTTCCAGGGTGCATATTTTAGGGTTAGATAATGGGATAGTTGTGTAATTAGTGTGTCTGTTCATGTTTGTATGTGCAACTATGTTTATGTAGGGGCAGTATTATAGGAAAGTTTTTATTAAGGTAAGGAGTAGGGTTAGAGTAGGGGGAGAAGCCAGCATTAGGGTTAAAGTCAGCACCAATTACTAAGGTGCTGCAGGTGTGATTAGTGTTATGGGGGATTTTAGCATCCAGGTCAGGAGAGGAAATAGTTTTCCTTTGTTGATCCTTTTAATTTGATATTTAGTATTATCAAAATTTGTATGATCAAACATATTTTATCAGTGTTTTCACTTCAATGTTAAATACATTTGATCATACATAGTATAGAGATCACTATTACTCTATTTCTGATGTAGAAATACACACCCATATATAAATGACTTATTTAATAGAATAAGATGCAAACTTTGCCCAGTTTGGGATTTGCCAATAATATTCTAATACTGGAAACTTATTTTATTATTTTTCATAAGCAAATTATTTTCACATGGTATTTTGTTTTTCAAAACAGAAAGCTCGGTTTTTAAATCTCAAAAAAATTAATCCACCTTTTCAATGTACAAAGAATAATAAAAGGACAGTCTGGGAAAATGGCTGAATCTTTTCAATACTTAGAATCAATACATAAACTAATCATAATAAATTTGGAACACAGGAGAAATTGTACAAACAAAAGCTGAAAAGATTCCTTCCTGTGGTGGGAAGATGTAAGCTTGGGTGGTATTACAACTGCATCTTTGGTTAGGGTGATGATAGTAAAGGACTATTGATTGATTACCTAAGGTGCAGTACACTAGACAAAAGTCAATTTGAAGAAAATCTTTTCAGTGATCTAGAACATCCTTTCATGGACAGACTCCCTCCATCCTGTTATATTAGAAAGAAACTCAGTTTAATCCACAAAAGGTCATTGGCAAATTCTTAAAGCCTGTCAACATCAATTAAATGAAAAGATTTCCATAGCATGTCAAGAAATGGGGGGAGGGGGCATTAGGAAGAGTCAAATATTAACTAACACAGACATTAAAACAACAGGCAAGAAGTTTCACGTCAAAAAATGATTTACATAATGCAGATAGATACCTATTCTCTTGAATATGCTCAAATACTAATTAATAAAAGCAACTGAAATTATATCTTAGATTTACTTTCTAGATAACTATGTCTATGCATAATTTATATGCAATATAAATTTCAGGCACAGTTTTGGAATCTGTGTTTGTGCAGCTTTTGGAAAAGTAATATAAAAATGTGTCTGCTACATGAAAAAGGATGAAGACATTTTCCGATAGTTGCTTACAACCTAACATATGTTAAAAAATTATTTATATGTCCTTGCTTGGAACTAATTTTCATATATACTTCTTATTTCTATAAAAGAATCATCATTGCTCAGTATGACTGACAACACACTCAAATAACTGTTATAATTAGAAGGAATTTGATATAAATATTAACTATGGGGAATCTTTTGAAGATTTGGAAGTTGGATTTTAATGCACATGTTGAATATGTTACTGATTGAAACAACAAATATTGACCAATCCTTAAACTTCAACTTTAATACTGACTTAACTCCAATTATTCTTGATAACACAACAGTCTGATTTACAGACAGAAACACACTTTGGTTAACAAACAGCGATATTCTCATAGGATATTGCAATAAATAAGAGTGGCTATAACTGACACTTGTCATGATATTCATCAGCTCTAAATCAATGCTATTTCAGTATACCAAATATTGACTATTAAATTCCACACAAACATATTCTAGTCTTGCAAAAAACAGGCATCAGGATGGCACAAATTCAAGAAACACTGAGGAAACTGTGCATGTGAATTTGAACAATGAACAAGAATACGGATAAGCTAGGATTGGTTACTGGAGCCAAAGATAAAATCAGCAAAAGACTTGGGAGGTACTTCATGTACAGTAACAAAAGGAAAACAAAAATCAAAACACCCAAGAACAAGCTAGGAAAAACTATAGTGAATGGTGATGTTGTTTCATATATATATATATATATATATATATATATATATATACACACACACACACATATATATATATATATATATATATATATATATATATATATACATATATATATATATATATATATATATATATACACACACACACACACACACACATATATACACACACACACACACACACGTGTGTGCATGTATGTATATGGATCTACTTTCATTTACTGAAAACATATTTCACTGAATTTCAATTCACCCACACCAAATCACTGAAAACTCATTTCACTGAATGCAGAGTACTGTAAGGCAAGTAAAACATATATGCCATTTTCCCCACAGTAGTGCAATCCAGGAATTAGTGTATACAGTTAGGGGGATGTGAGGGTGTAGCCCCTCACCTAGTTTGCTTTTATATTTATGAATCTCATTTCACTGAAAGCTTACAATAAACTAGGTGGGGGACTTCACCCCCCATACCCCGCACACCCCCTCTAACTATATATACTTACTCATAGCCTCACATCAGGCTTTGTGCCCACTGAACGGTGTACAGCAACAGTTATCTCACTCCACAAAGGGGGGAGCCACCACTGATCCTGGGAACTATCACCCTATTAGCCTGACCACCCTGGTCTGCAAGGCCATGGAATTCATAAACAAAGTCATTGGTAACCTCCAAACTCTGGATCTCACCCAGTTTGGGTTTGTGAAAGGAAGATCATGCCTCCTGAACCTGATCGACTTCTTTGCAGCAGTCACCAAAGCCATAGTTGAGGGTAAGCTGGTTCACGCAGCCTATCCTGACCTCACCAAGGCTTTCGACACCATCTCCCATTCTGGAATTATAGCTAAACTCACTAAACTATGTATAAATCCCTATGTCACAAGATGGGTTGCCAACTGGCTCATTGACAGAACCCACACTGTAAAACTGGCACACAATCGGACCTCAAACCAGTAATAAGTGGAGTACCACAGGGTTCAGTCCTGGGACCTCTCCTGTTTGGTATCTACTTCTCTGAAGTACAGGCTAACACAGAAGGCCTCTGGCTAATGAAGATCGCAGATGACTGCAAACTAGGAACCATAGTAGAGTACCCAAATACTGTGGAAATCCTACAGAAGGGCCTTGCTGAGACATATGCCTGGTGTCAGAGCCATGGCCTCAAGCTCAATGCCAAAAAGTGCATTGTCATCCCCTTTGGTAAAAACTCTGTACTCATGAACTACTACATAGACAGCAGTCTACTTAACACCAAATGTGTAATAAGAGACCTTGGAACCCAGGTGGACAGCAATCTGTCCTTTGATAGTCACATTGTCACAGTAATCAGGAAGTCCTTCTATGTGGCACACCTCATCATAAAAGGGTTCTCATCCAGGAAAAAAAGAGGTCATTGTTCCCCTCTACTCGACACTCATTAGAACCATTATAGAGTACAATGCCCCTTTTGGAATGTACCTCACAAGACATCTGCAGCAGCTGGAAAGGCCATAGAAGTACCTCACAAAGATTACTGGCCTCAAACATATGCCCTACACTGACCGTCTCAAAAAACTTCAGCTTTACTCCATAGAATATCGCCTACTCCGAGGTGATCTCTGCCTAACATATAAAGCTATGTCAAATCCAGAGCTGTTGGACATGCTACACCTAAAGAAATCCCAATCCCTCCAAGCTACACACTCTAGAGACCTAAACCTTGTCACCACAATAAACAGGACTTGCTTGAGGGATAGATTCCTGTCCCAGAGACTTCCCAAACAGGCTACCCATCTATGTCAAGCAAAGGTCTTCATTAGCACTCTTCAAAAAAAATCTTGATGAGTGGATGGGAAATACGAAATACACCCCGGGGATCACTTCTGTGTATCTGCTGAACAGTGGCACAAGAAAATAACTTTCTTGTGTGGCATAAGCCAGGGAACCTTGTTGGCTAGGCTTACGTAGGCCCTCGGGCCTAGTACCTACCTATGAACCTATGAACTCCAGGATTGCAGTACAGTGGGGAAAAGAAGGGCATAAACATTTTACTTGCCTTAGACTACTCTGCATTAAGTGAAATGAGATTCGGTGAAATTAGTTTTCAGTGATTTGAGCTTTCAGCGGTTTGGTGTCAGTGAATTGAAATTCAGTGAAATGTGCTTTCAGTGAATGAAAGTAGACCCATAGATTGACAGACAGATAGATAAAAACTAGCTAATGTCAGTAAAACTGGCAGAAAAGCTTCTTAGACCTAAAGAAGCAAAATGCATGTTAGACTCACAAGAAAACTTACTTGAAACATCATCCGTTCAGATGTCTTAAATGCAGACATATCAGAGTCCACAATCTATGAGCCTACTGTTCAACAAGGTCTTAATCCTGTAGTTATCATTAAGAAAGAGTTGATTAATTAATTGACTCTTCAAATATTGAAGTAATACAAGGTGACAACTCGTATGCATCTGAATCAAGCATTTAAACAGCAACATTAATAAACCAATTAAAAGTATCAAATTGATTCCAGTTAGTAAGAACATTATTAATGTTGTAAGATAAGACTGTATAACATATTGAGAGGATGTGAACTGCTGACAGAAATAATCCCAGTATATCTTGATCTAAATGCCACTACATACAGGTCAGTGTGTGTAACCATCACATTGATAACACAACCCTGAAAACTGATTCAGTAAAGGACCTCAAAATGTAGGTAGACAATGAACTGTCCTTTGGATTACCACATATCAGTCCTTTCTCATTGAATAGCTTATTACTAAGGGTAATGAGTCCACTGTATGCCATACTCATTAGGCTGATCATTTGGTATAATGACCCTTTGGTATGTACCTGTCCAAACATCTGGTACAACTTAAATGACTGCAGAGCTTTCTTACAATAGTGAACCATCTCACAGCCTGATCCCACTACTTTGTGTCATACAGGCTACTGAGGGGTAATATTTTCCTCATGTGCAGAGCCTCAACAGACCTCTCCTGTTAGAACTACTGCACATTTCGGTGCATAAAGATCTACTCAAGAGATCTCATTCCCTCTTTCAACATATACAGAACATGTCAGTGAGGGAGATATGTATCAAGAGAATACCACTTGTTTGGAATGGTCTTCCTCACCACATAAAGCAAAGCACTTTTATTACACTACTCAAACATAACTTCCTAGTGAGTACCTAAGAACTAGGACAGGTATGAAAAGAAAAAAAAAATCTATTCAAATGGGGATGATTCACTTTTGAATGTTTCTGTTTATGATATTCCTGGTGATGAAGAAAATATTTTTGTTCCTGACTTGAATTGTGATGTTTCTCTAAATAATGAGTTTGTTTCTGATGGTGGTGGCTTTTCTATTGGTTATGAGAAATTGTTGGTTCCCCATTTACCTAATGTAAGCAATTTCATGCCACCAAAGCTTTCATCTGCTGTAATTCTCTTTGAGCAAATGTTGTACAGGAGAATTGAACATGAGTACCGAATGTTTGTTAAGGGTAAAAAAACTTTTAACATCACCAAATGTGAATGGGAAAGTTTGAATATGTTGAGGGCAAAATTGAGTGATTATGTGTTCAGGCAGGCAGACAAGGGAGGCAATTGGGTTCTCATGAATAAGCAGGAGTACAAGAAAATGGTTTGTGATTTGTTGGATGTCAGTGAAGACTATATCAAACTTAATCACAACCCAGGAATGAATATAATACTGAGTTGCTTGAGATTTTGGAAAGAGGAAAGCGTTAGGGCTTCCTAACTAAGGAAAATGTTAAAAAATTGTATATTGTAAAGCCTGTTGATCCAATTTGTTATGCACTGCCTAAAATACATAAGAGCATAAGGGGTAGGCTCATCTTTACAAAATGTGAGTTTGCTTTTGGATTCTTTATTGAAGACATTTAAGTAAAATACCTGCCCATGTTAAAAATACTGAGGAGTTATGCAAGGTGTTTAATGCAGTGGAATGGTGTGATGATCGTTATTGGGTTGTTGTAGATGTAAATTCACTTTACACTAACATTCAGACCAAATGGGGTCTTGATGCCATCTGGAATATTATGGGGGATGGGCCGAAAACTGGTTTTGTTATTCGGTTGCTTGAATTTTGCCTTACTCATAATTACTTTACTTTAATTACTTATAATTGACAATAGCACTTTCATTTCCTCTCTGATGATGTTTCTGTGGTAGCAGATGAAAGTGCTAGTCCGTTTTTAAATTGTGTGAAGTCAGTTTGTTTTTTATGTTGTTAAAATGAACTACTGGTATTTTAACTGAGCTTCATTATTGAGGAGACCTCATTTGGGCTTGGATTTCAACTGAAGTGTTTGGTGGAGTTTTGCAATGTTAACTAATGTTTGTTTACTTCAGGGCTTTATCCGACAGTTGCAAATTCTCATTAGTTAACTATCTTTTTTTTATTTCTAAACTTCTGTAAAATTGCTCAAGTCTTACTCACATGTCAGTGTGTGTGTGTGTGTGTTAATATCAGCATGACATTTTGCATTGTAAAGATTATAAAGACAGACTTGCCCTTTACTGAAGTGTTTTTCTGAAAATTTTAAGACACTTGCATGCACATTTGTATGGTGAGATGTACATAGGAGATTATTTTGCTTAGTTATTGCACATAATTGTGATATTTAATTTAGTATTTTAATTATTTTCTTTTTCAGTAATTACTTTGTGATGGCAGTCATATTTAGTTTTGTGAATGGTTGAGCACTTGTGCCTATATATGAGTGGCAATATGTTAAAAAATGGGAGAGTTGTGCTTAATCTGTGTGTGCAAAATGTGTTATTCTGATGTAGCTGCTGACCTTTTGCATTAATTTTCATATAGATATATATTTTGAGGTACTGCTAGTATGTTATCAATGTCATTTTGCTCATTAACTGAACAGCAGGACATGCACACATGCACATATTTATGCCTGCAGGCTTGTTTGTGTGCAAGTGGCTGTTTTGTTTCTACAAGCACAGTATCCCATTTGGTACAAAAAGTATAATTTATACCACCCTATGTGGTTACTGCAGCTATTTTAATCAGTGGCTAGAGGGATACTTTTTATTTTTAAAATTAATTTTGACAGATTTTAAAATTAATTTTTATTCAAAATAGTATACTTAGAAATTCAGAGTGCTTGACAGAAACATTCAGATGAAACGTACTGTAATTCCATAACATGAGAACAAGACAAACTATTATTGAACAACAAAAATGTTTTTTTTATTTATTAGTTGGAGCTGTATTGTTTGTTACTATTTTACCTTTAGCAGCAAGCAATAGAAATACATTTGTTCTGTCATTAACAATAATATTTGTCATATAGACTGGATACTAACACATGGAGTACAGCTATACAACTTCTCATATTAAATCAGATCAACCTCAAAAGGCAGTAAATTATTTGATTGCATAATTCTAAATGTAGAAATACATGTAATGCAATGGAAGAAACCTAGAAAGTGAAACTGAAGTGGGATATTACAATACTTCAACATGAAAAATGAATTCAGCATTGCAACTAAATTATTCTTGAAAACAGAACAGACACACAATTACATACATAACATAAGCACAGACAAGTACATATGCTACATAGAAATAAGGCATGTTTTAAATGATGATTATAATCTGAAATGTCTTGTGAGATTCAGCATCTCTAAATCTTAGCATCATATTACATACTTTAGCTACAGCATTCAAGTTTTATTTATTTATTTTATTTAAGAAGACACTTCAGATCATATCAACACTCTATAATTTTTCACTCAGTTGAAGCTTTTGTCAGGTGCCATAAAATATTGCAGGAACAGTTTTCTGTGACATCTACAACACAAGAGAAAATCAGTAACAGAAATACTTGTAGGATTTCTATCTCAATATATTGTTTGTCACTCCAAATTCCACATAAAACACCTAGTATTGCAAGGAATATTGTTGATTTTTCCTAATATTTCTTAAAGACACAATGCAGTACTTGTGAATAATAAATGTTAAAAACCTTTTGTTGTACCGCAGAAAAGCAAAAATGTCTCAAATTAACAAAATTAATGGTTGTTTGATTTTTATGGGATTTTTGGGAGACTTTGAACCTCATTTTGCCATGCAGCACTAACTTGAACATACTTTTTATTTACACCATGGTGCGTCTTTAGATAAATGAATGGTAAAACAAGTTGGGAATGACTTTGGTTAATATTAGTAATTAAAACAGTGCACAACCATTAGGGCTGATGTACAGTCCAACCTGCATACCACAGCCTTCTTAGATCCACAAATGAACAAGTATATAAATCACAGAAAATACGCACATCTTTGTACTAGCAGGAGTCAAAGTATATAGTTTGTATGCAAATGAAGTGCATCTGTAACCTCTGTGATTCACAAACATATTAATTGTAAAAAAAAGATCTAGCCACTAATTTAAGGAATGATGACTCTGCACCCAAAACACTAGATGCCCTATACCACTGGCGTGCTGTTCAGCATAAGAGAATTGAATATAGCTGACATCAGTGATGTAGTAGGCAAGGCTCCAGATAGTGACTGATGTACATATTAAAGACAGGTCCTCCTATATTGCGTAAAAGGGTACAACAAATGAGTGCAATAGCCATATATGTCACAAGCTCCAGCCAATGGGTGCTAATTTATCACTGCATCCTCTCATTAGTATAGTATGCTAATTTCTCTACTCTATATATACAGAGGAAAGGAACTGGAGACCATCACAATTCACTTTATGCTACATATGTGGTACAGAAAAAATAAAATAGCAAGCCTCCTTCCACAGCATCAACTATGGAATAGCAAACCCTGCCATCAGCATATAGTGCTTACAGTAACAATACCAATGATGGCTGTTGACAGCATCTAAATAATGACTATGATTATGCTCAGACCAAACTATGGAGCTACAATTCTATTTACTGGGAATATTGTTTAGAATTTTCAGGCCTTTCTGGAACAGCTGCTACTCCTTCTACACTGTCACAAACTGCACACAGTTAACAGAGGGTTTATGGGTGCAGTCTATACAATGTATAGGTTTTCATTTACTGTGGAGCTTGCCTGATTGTGTGTGATATCACATTAGCATGACTCACTGCTATGAATCTCGCTAAAGATCAGACCAAGTACAATCTACACTGACCACAGTAGTTGCAGACCACTACCTACTATGATAATGGATAACACTTTCAGTTTGCAGAAGGAAATTCCAAAATATTCTATCACTGCTAATGTGTGTGTGTTTTTTTTTTGTTTTTTGTTTTTTTTAACTATTTAATGAAACTCAAGAGAATTTTTATGATTCTCCAGCCTTGTAAATGGTACTGTATATTCTTCACTCATCCTCATACTTGAAATTAAAAGGTTTCATGAATACATTTAATCTGAATGTAATAACTTTATGTAGGTTAAGATTTCTTTACAGAAAACAAATTTATTGAGCAGGAAAAGTGCTACTTTGTTAAACACATTTGCTTGAATTTCTTTATGTTTAAGAATGATTGAGAAATAAACAATTACCTACAGCATATCTTCCTTAAACTTTAACATAGCATGGAGTGAACTTTTAACACATGCCCTAAGCCTTAAAAAAGCTAGCCATGTAATTATTCTGCAGATACAAAGCTAAAAATGAGCATTGCTAAAAGTTATTGGAATGTAATAACCATCCATGATTGTACCATGACATTCAGCACAGCAGAGTTATTTTAAGAAGTATGTATTTTGACTTTGACAGTCAACAATACTCTTTCACAATAAAAATGACACTTCACTCTTAGAATATTTACATTTAAAGATGAAATATTAATTTTACTGCAGAAAGGAAACTAAGAAAAGTGTCATGAGCTTATGAAGGCTGTCATTATAATGCAGCACTTAACTTTGGTTCTATACAAATCTTATCTTAAAATAAGTATTTCCATTAAATGCATTTGTGGGCAATTTAAAGCATACCTGAATCATTTGCTAGTATAACAGATGGCAGACAATAAAAGCTATAATTACAGCCATATGACAGAAAAACATAACTATACGCATCACACAAGTCTATGCATTGCGGTCTCTTCTGATGCAACAAAAACAGGATTTATTGCAGTAATATTAAACCAAGAAAAAAATCTGCACATTTGACTATAAACAAATTACAGTATCAATGTGTGAGTACCAAAGCTGAAACTGGGAATCTGAGAGAAAACTACAGATGGTGCAAGTTTGTCTATCACATTACAGAAGTAAAGCTGATGTTCCCATTTCATCAAACATACAAAAGTATTTGCAAATTGCACTTATATGCACTAATTTACCTACACTAGCCGCAACAAAATAAACCACAGTTTTACTGTATACAACTCACTGTATTTTATTGGTTAATTTAATTATACAATGACTGGTCAGTGATACTCAAAAAGGAGCACGCTGATTGGTCAGCCCAACCAGCATGCCCATTGTAAATTCGAGAATATACCAATGGAAAAAGGCCTGATCGCCCAAACTTTTTTCAATTAGTATATCCCATAAAATTTTTACTTTTCTTTCTTTTTTTTTAAATAAGTTTACAAATCCGAAGACCTGAAACAAATGAGGGAGACAGCACAGAGAAAAATAAAAGGATAATCAGGTACATTCTGCAAAACTAAAGAAACATACACGGTTATACTTTTATTTTCCCTGTCACATTTCTCCCGAACATTAAAAGCATCTCAGTTTCTTTTTTCTTAATAAATAAAAATAAAATTAAATTAAAAAGTAACAGAGATTTTCCATTCTCCTCTGCTTCCTTTACACAGAACTGATGTACTGCATAAGCGTGGGGTGCAACTCCAATATGCATGCGCAGTACATCAGAAAGGCCCTAGAATACTGGAGAAAACATGGAAGTAGACCACGGAGGTTTTGTACAAAGACATTATTTAAGAAAAGTAAGCATTTGTTTCTTAAATAATGTCATTGTATAATAGCAATAACAGACTCCATGGTGTGGTGTATTGAAGATTTACCCATGGTTGGCTTTATTTAATCACTTAGGCCTTGCCCTCATGAATAAACCACTCCAGCCATGGGTAAATCTTCAATATACCATACCAACATCATCGGTTATTGTTATAATGATGGATTATCTGAAGAAAAAACAGTCTGTGATGCTATAACCACAACATTCCATATCAGCACACAGAGAAATTTGCAGCTGATGACAGCACATGGCTTATATAAAGAGTTAGTCTACTTTATTTCTTAAAGCAATGGTGTTACCTTTGCCTAATTCATTATACAACTTTACTTCTGTTTCTAAGAGTACTGATTTGTTAGCAGGTTGTTCAGTTATCCTGCACCCTTTCTTCAAATTACATCTTTAAATTAAATAATATCCATGTTTCGTAAATTAAGTAATACTATCATACTCAACCTCTCCCCCTTCTTCAGTATTATGATTTGACAAGCTTTTCTGAATTGCTTAAACTAGTCCTGATGTTTTCTTGTGAGCTGCCTGCATTGATGGAACATCAATTTTCATTTCCTGCGGCTAATGCTTCAGCTTTTAAATCACAGATTTTTTTTAGGCTAAAATTCATAGACAAGCTAACTAAAATATGATGCAAAAGGCCACACACAACTAAATACAAAATGATAGAGATTCATAGCCCAAAATTGTGCTATAGTGCAAGAATATCTTATATTATGCATAGGAAATATACAAAATACCATATAATGACATTCACATGAACCCAGGTAATTAAAATGAAGTCTTACCAATATGAAAATATGGGTCTATATTAGAACATCGAAGTTTCAGAACTTCGAATGTTCTAATATCGACCCATATTCAGCGAACGCTGACAACATCGAACATTCAGAACAGCAAAGTTTTTCCTAGGGAAAAAATTTGCTGTTCCGAAACACATACACACAACATAAGCACACCAAACAAACAGCAATACACACACATACACCTAAAATCTTACATCTAACCCTACACTAAACTGTACATACACCACTAACTACCACTTACCTTAACCCAAACCCTAAGGTCCGTCACTATCGCACACTCACCTCACCCACGCCCTAACCCTAACTCACCTACCCCACCCTAACCCTCACGTCCACACAATCGCACACTTACCTGTACCCCGACCCATAACGTTCCACCACAGTACTGAAAATAGCGAAGCAACAGAAATGGACAACCAAATTCTTTCCCTAGGAAAAAATTTGGTATTCTGCAGCTTCGCTATTTTCAGCATTTGCTGAATAGGGGTCGATATTAGAACATTCGAAGTTATGAAACTTCGATGTTCTAATATATTCCCAAAAATATATACAAAGTGAAAAAAATACATTATTCATAGTCATCTGTATGGTTAATTGCACAGCACTAGGCTTCTGACTACAAGAGTGCAAATCATACCCAAAAATGTCTGAACTACAATCACCAAGAATGCTAGCAATAGCAGCAGTAATTGTGCAACATATATTGACTGTCAACATTGTAACTTTTTTGCCAGTATATGTAAGGTGGTGTCTAGTGCCAATGGAATCATTACTGTCAGCTGCTGACAAACCACACAGATCATCAAGGAAATAGATTACTGTGCTTCAGTTACATGTGCAGGAAAGTAGAAGATGATTTGGTAAAGAAGATTTGTGACAGACAAAATGCAAGAAGAGTTGAGGACATTCACCAAAGGGACAGATGGACTGCATGAGAGAAGCCCTGCAAAGGTCAGGCATGACTGATGATGAAAGTAGGAAAATGGTTAGAAATCAAGGCACCCAACTCCACATAGAATTGGGAAAAGGGATATAGATGCTGCCATTCATTCATCTTACATCTTGTGAACATCTTCATGGGTATCAGTTCCCATATTCTTTTTTCTCTTTATTCTTAGCAGTTACATATCCCTTCTCGAACACATTATTAACTCTAGCCCTTGTTCCTCATGTAATGCTTTCTACAGAAGTATTTTCTGCAGCCTGCGATGCATATGTACCACAACACAATGCTTCCAGTACAATGTTATTAATCATATTAGAATAAATAAAATTCAACATCTTACTCTCTTCACTCAAAATATCGATATCAGACCAATATTCATCCAATCTCCATCTTCACCACCACTGGATAAACTGGATTATCTTTTCTATTCTTTCTTCGGCGACATGTGTTCCACCCTTTTGTAGCCTTATTCTTTAATATTTCAAATTTATGTATGATATTCGTCCAATTGCATAAGTATATCCCATTTTTATTTTCATCACTATGTTATATTCCTCATACAACTTCTAATCCTTTATTTTCTAGGACAGATAAACAGCATTAGCATAGTGGCTTTGAGACCTCTGGCAATGTCACATGTTCTTCAATAAACAAGGCCCAGAAATCTTTTCATTTATATAAACATTTCAACATGTATTACAACCTTGAAAAAATCTGTCACAAATTAAGGTATGTCCATTACAAATTTAAATGATCACTTAATTTATAGAAAACTAGAATTATAGAATATGCAAAGCAACTGGGCCTATGGGCCTTTTATACCTTGCCAGTACCAAACCTTAGACCTTGTATCCTTTTTCAAAGAACTAGGCAGTCATACCAGAGGAATATTTGTGAATACCCATCCAGTTGTCTAACTCTTTTTTGAAGGAAGAAAATACATCACATTGCTTAATTTGAAGTAAAAGTTTGTTCCAGAGAAGGGTAAGTATGGTGTGACAAATATGTCTCTCCAGCAAGCTTTATTTGCTAACTGACATTAAGATCACTGGTTTTAGTGTTACTGGCATGGTTTGATTTGTGGAGATATAACAAGTTTTTGATATAAGGAATCTAGAGTATACTGAATATTGGGGCAGTGGTTCCAGCCTCTCCTGGTAGCTCTTGCCATTTAAGTCCAAGATCATTTTAGTTAGGAACCCCTAGGGTCTTTCCAGTTGCTTGACATGCCTAGTAAGATGCATCCCAAAAGGGGGATTGCATTTGTTTGTAGGTCAGATGAAGGCAGAATGAAAAGGGGGCAAAAACTTCCTTGGACCTAGCTGAGACACCATTTGGAATCAGCTTCATCAGGTAACAATTTCCTGATCATTGTTGCAATGTGATGGTCAAAGTTAAGGGAATTATCTGCCCAAGTTTCAAGGTTTCTCACACATTAATTTTCTAAGAAAATGAAATGATAATGAACTTTTAAGCATTTAGCCATAACTGTTTTTTTTTTCGAGTATTAGTTGATGACATGTGAATTTGAACTTCCGTATATCAGAGGTGGATTTGAGGATGACGCCACGTTTGCAGTCATCTGCAAACTTCATTAGCCAGAGATCCACATTTCTGATTTGGAGATCTGCAAAATATATGCTGAATACTACAGGTCCCAGGACTAAGCCCTGAGGAACATCACTGGTCACCTTCATGTTTGCTGTACCTTCTACCCTTGGGTACATGGGTTCCGTCCCTCAGTCAATTTGCTATCCATCTATGTATGGGTCAATTTGTAGCTCATTCAGTTTGTTTATTATGTTAACGTGTTATGATGTCAAAAGCCTTAGCCATGTCAAGGTACTCTGTATGTACAATATGGTGACTGTCCACAGTTTGAGTTCCTCTCTCAAAGAAGTGTAAACGATTCATTAGACAGGATCGACCCTTAAAAATTTGACATACAAGATTTTTGACATTATAGTTAATTAATTTAGTTACGGTATATTCCCTAGTTTTACAGATGGGACTAGTCAGGCTACCAGGTCTGTATTTTATAGGGGCAGTGGTGGGTCCACCTTTGTGAAGTGGTATCATAACAGCAATACACCAAAATCAATGACTAGGCTCACGCTGAACAGCTGTAGGATCGGGTGTGCTAAGACATGTTTTGTACTATTTACTAGGCAACCAGGTACATTATCTGGCCCCATGGGTGATGTATTTTTAATTTTGGGGAGATCCTTTAGCAAGAGTTCTTTGGTTAGGATGGGAATTTATGGTTCTGTGACATATATGGTCACTGTATAGTTTCAGAGCTAAAATTTGTACAGAATTTGCTAGTATATTGGCTATATCTACTGGATCCAAGTAGGCAGTAACATTTTGGATAAGTTTTCAGCAATGCCAGGTGTTATTCCTTGTTTCCTATTATAGCTAAGGAAGGCTATGCAATTGTCTTTAGCTTCTGCTGCTACTCTAAGTTCAATGGATGACTTAATTTTCCTGATGGCATTTTTTGCTTCTTTTTCATTGCTTTTCTAATGTGAACCTTTGAGTTTTTCCCTCTTCAGTTACAAAGTTTAAGAAGCACTTTTTTCTTTTATTTTATTTACTCACTGATTTACACTATAAGTTTAGCCATACAACCCAACCCAGTTTTGTCCCAGAGTAACTTGGGCTCCTACATGGTGGGGTATATGTTAGTAAGGAGGTAGCTAAGGATTATGTAGTGAGGGTATGTTAGTTGAGGATTACATTAAAGACTACTGACCTCTGTCCATCAGAGGCAAGTGGACCAGACCAGGGATGAATTTGCAATTTCATATCCAGTGATCACAGTTTTGTTTGAATAGGGTGAGAGATAAATTCTGCTTCATGTAGATGTCTCTCCAGCATGTTCTATTTATGTCTTGGGCAAAGTTCAGATCCTTAAATCTAGTGTTTCTTGTGCTGCCTCTTTTGCAGATGTGCAAGAGATCGATCAGAGCTGGATTTTAGAATGCCTTATACGACAGTTATAATTCTTCTCCCAGTACCCTGTAGAAGACTGAGTACAGAGAGTGAGAGACAGAGAGAGAGAGAGAGTAAAAGAGACTTAAGGAGATCTATGTAGGATAGGGTATTAATAGTCTGGATTCTCTTAGTGAGGAGCCTTTGAGGATGTTCCAATTATCACAAGGGCTTGGTTAGGTAGATACCAAAAGGGGTGCTTTACTCAATGATGAGTCTGATGAGGGATGAGAAGAGTGACACAATGACTTTCTTAGATCTGAATGTCATACAGTTGCTTGTGTGTTCAGTGACTAAATTGGTTATGTGTTGGTTGAAGGTCAGATTAATGTCTACATATGTTCCCAAACCACTGAGATAACACTTAAGGGTGTTAGTGATTAGCTTGACAGATGATTTCCCAAAGGGTACTATAATGCATTTCTTCACAATGAGTTTTAATCCATGGCTTTGGCACCATTTATTTGTTTGTGTTAGACCATTTTATAGGATGCTGATGTCGTGGAGGAAATGTATGATAGCTCCCAATTATAGTAAGCTGTAAATTTGGTGAGCTAGAGGCCTTTGACTTCCAAGAAGTAGATACCAAACAGGATCAGGCAAAACATGGAGCCCTAGGGTATTCCACTGGTGACGTGTTTCTTGGTGGTGATGGTCTCACCGATCCTGACTTCTTGCATCCTATCTGTGAGCCAGCCAGTAACCAAACGAATTGTATAGGTATGCATGCCTAATTCTGAGTTTGTCAATAATACCTGAGAGGGGTATTGTATTAAACACATTCACCAGGTCTGAGTAAGCAGTATGCCCCAATTTCCCCTCATCCATAGTATTCATGCCTCTCTTGAAGAAGCCTACCAGGTAGAGGAGGCAAGGCCTCCTCTTATACCCAAAGTGGGATGGGTCCAGCATTGTAGGTTGCCAATGTCCTTGTTGAACATTTCCATGAGAATGATTTCAAAGGCTTTGCATAACAGCCTTGTCAGACTGATGGGTCTGTATTTCCTGAGGGCAGTTGATGGTCCACCCTTATGAAGAGAAATGACCACTGCAGCCATTCACCTGGCATATAACCTGTTTTGAGACTGTAGTTCAAGACTGCCTCAAGTGGTCCTGCTAGGTCATATTTTAGGCTATTTAGAAGGCACCTGGAAAAATTGTTGGAGCCCACTGAAGCAGCATTTTTGGCCTTAGCAAGTGTCACCAGGATCTACTCCCTGTTGTTTTTGCGATATGCTAGAAGGGATTTAACAGGGGGTAGTGTTGGGGTGAAATTAGAGCTACAATCATCATCCAAGAGATTCGCAATGTCACTCTGGTCAATGACGACTGTGCCATTTATGACCAGTTCTGTACACTGCTGAGCATTACCTTTAAGGTTCTTGACATAGCTGAAGAAGGCCTTGTGATTGTCTTTAGCCTGAAAGGCTATCCTGAGCTCATAATTGACATTGTTGACCTCTTAGTCTGTTGTTTAGTTGAATCAGAGTGCTAGTCTCCATGAGAATTGCTCTTTCTGATTTCGGACAAGACATTTTTCGTTTGCTATACACCCTGCTAATGTAAGGATTCCACCGGTGGGATTTGTTTTAGGTGTTACATTTGAGCTTACTTCTGATGGAAATGACAGCCTTGATGCAGCCATTTACATGTTTGTACAGGGTTCGCGTGAATAATTATGCATAGGTAGCTGTGTTCTCAGGGTTTGGGTGAGCCATGAATTTTGACAAATTATTATTTAATAGGATGCAGTTTGCATCAGAATAGTACTAACTTATGGGTTTAAATGAGTAAAACCAGACATGGATGAACCAAAGAACCAGTAAGGTAAAAAATTAATCCAAAAACACGGAAACCCAAAAGGTCCACCACGGCAAATGGACTTAAAACACGTTAAGAAAACAATGAAAGATAAAAGGAGGAGCACTTTCAAGCTGTAACTCATCTTCACATTCATATAAACAATTCATTCAAATCAACCAATAAAATCAGAGTTAGTATACACTCCCACTTAACACACACAACCTATTTCATTGACAGAAATTGTAATAAACCAGAGTAATCTCCTGGATCTATGCCCCCTTAGCACAGGTTTCAATGGCACCATCGTATTCAGGCCAGGGGGTCAATCTGCCTGCAAATCAGCTATCCAATAACTTCCTTTTGTTCAGTTAACAGGCATAGAACATCACCTCTCATTGTGAGCTCCGTGGGTCATACAGGGTGACCTGTAGCTGGGCAGGATATGGTAAGGAACACTGTCTATGAAGACTTGGACATTGATGAAATCCAGGGCATCATCCTGTTTAACCAAGCTGGAGTTGTATTTGTTGCTAAGGTAGATTGAGACACTTTTACCTTTAGCCTCTGTCTGTACTGCTGTTAGCTTAAATGTGTGGAAGGCACTGTAGCCTTGTAAGGCCAGAGTAATTTATGCAGATTTAAGCCATGTCTCAGTAACAGCATAGATGTCCATATGAGGAGAGCTTGTAGGGTGAGTAGTGTCTTTTATTTTTTTTTTTTTGGCTCCTAGCTTTGAGCAGTAACACCTTACGCTTGCTTTAAGTTTTTTTTTTTCTTTGCCATATTGTCAGTTTCATCATTTGACTTTGTTTAAATAAAGAATATAAGGGGTGGATAAAGTCTTAGCCAATATCCTAAAGTCCAGGAAGGACAGGTAGAGACCACCCTTAGCAAAGCAATGCATTCTGTTAACAATGTCCTCCCATGCTTACAGACATTGTATACCCTGGAGAGACACCAGAATCCAAGCCAATTATTAAAATCAATTATTTGTTGTTCATACTATGACATCATCCTTAGTGAAAGTTGAATGTTACTTAATGCAAGGGATGTACCTGCCTGTGACACATATTCAGAGAGATCCATATTATCACTTTTCATATAGTTCAGTGAGGTACATCTTAGATCATTTACACCCACACAGACTATGACAGAATCATACTGATACCTGTGGTGAATGCATGATATTGTGGATCCGAACTGCAGATAGGTAACTTCCCATCATCTTCTTGTACAGCTTGGGGAGAGGGTTCCTCTGCATCATCCAATAGAATCCCCCGGATTGAGAGTACTAGCTAAAGTGTTTGCTTGTCTTTTGTGCTTTGTTCTTGGGGGATCAGTCGGTGTAGGCTTGTGCATGATGTTATATTTTGTTTTTGGTGTGTGCTTTAGTGATTGCTAAGGATAGGTGTTGCCGTTTGATGCTTAGGAGGTCTTTGAAGTTTGGGAAGATTTTTTAAAGTGCTTCATTGTAAGAAGGTCTGTGTGTGTGTGGTGAGCAGTATGTGTTTTCTTGACAACCTTGTTTGTGACATTTTTGCCTCCAAGACAGTTATTTATGCACAACTCTTGCATACTGTGTTAGTTTCTTTTAAGAATGTAAAGGTGTTCAGAGTACATCAAATAATTGCAACATTGCCTCAGGATGCCCATATATATCAAGATGGGGATGAAGACATTAAAAAATTGCATATTCATGTTGACAGGACCTGTATTAGGGTTTGGATATTATAGCTTAGGGACTTCATTTTACAGGGGCCGCCTGATAGGGTTATGGGTAGATGCTAGATAATACTATTGATCTGGTATTAGTGCAGTTTGACCTGCTAACTAGCTTCTTTACACTTAGCTTCATGTAAAGCATTTCTAAGTTACAGTTTAAAGTCCTAAATACTAGCTGTCCAGGTAAATTTTATAAACAAAGCATTTGCTACTATAAAGGACACTGCTAAGTGCAGCTGCTGTGTGGTGAGCAGCACTGCACAAACATGCCTAACTTAGAGCAAACAGGAAAAAATCTCAAAACTAACTCCTGTGCCCTCTGGCCAATAAATGACTATACTTTGAGCATTCTGGAGTGCTTCTCAGCTCGGAGAGATGGCCTGAAGAAGAGCCAGAAGGTGTGAAAGTGCTTAATTTTGTATTAAAGTTTATGCTTTTATTTCTAGTGTCATGTTGGTTGGTCCTTTCTAGTACTTTGCAAGTTATTAATACAAAGGGAAAATAAGGATGGACTCAAGACAGAGCCCTGAGGTGCTCCTGCTTTGAATTTGCCTGAATCAGTAGAGGTACTAAGTTGATAACCATAAATATTCTAGGTGAACCATTTGATAATGCAATCACGTTTTGTTTTATGTAGTGCTGACATTGGGTGGGGGAGTGGCCCACAGTTTCAAATGACCTCTTGAGATCTGCATATATTATATATATATATATATATATATATATATATATATATATATATATATATATACACACATATATATTATATATATATATACACATTTACATACACACACACGTGTGTGTGTGTGTGTGTGTGTGGCATTATAAATGTGAATAGTGACTGTACAAATAACTGCCAATATGCAATACCCATTACTGAACCTACAATGAAAACTTGCCAGAATTTCATATTTTATAACATTCTTCGTGAGTAATGCACAAGCTTGTCCATCATTTTGCTAAGGGCAAATACTGTTTATGGCTTTAAAACTGGCAAGAACCTTAGGGGAGTGAATTTTGGTGACAGGAATTATCCGAGCATATTTCCAATTATATGTGATTGTGCCTGTAGTCGATGTGAGGTTGAAAGATATGAATTGACAGCCTGAGCATTTATGGTGGTAACTGTCTGATAGTTTACAGACCTTCTTCCTTGAAATAGTGCTGAAATTAAAATTAGTCAATCCAAAGTATTGATGTGCAATCCGAGGGTGTGTGGGGGGGTTAGTACTGCGGCTTAAGCAAAACTGTTAATG
The DNA here is from genome assembly GCF_019279795.1 of Protopterus annectens. NCBI lineage: Eukaryota > Metazoa > Chordata > Ceratodontiformes > Protopteridae > Protopterus > Protopterus annectens. The sequence continues at coordinate 1,096,148,162 of NC_056733.1, forward strand.
TTGGGGTAGTGGCAATTTTTTCTTCTATGTAATATAGTAGCTTAGTGTGTATTATTATGTTGGGAAATCTATTGGAACCAACATTATAATTTAATCAATTTGTGTTTTCCTGAACTATATTTGCTGTCCTATATCACTCCTCTGAAATTCCCTGATACATGCAGATTTTGCTGCATTAGTGACAGTTCTACAGTACATTACAATGAACAGAATCTGATGTTTTTGTGCACTTGTTTTAATATGCTTTCCACATGTCAAATGGCCAGTCCCACAACATCAATTCTGCTTGGATATCACTATTGAGAAAGGAGCATCTTGAACCATTGGAAAACCAGGAGCCAAAAACAAAACCACAAACTCCAAAAAACAAAGGTCTTCTCACCTTATAATTCATGAATAGCTGAGCACTACATAGTTGTTTGGATTCACTTTAACCTAGGGTTATAGAGCTTTAAAAGTTAATTGGCTCAAATCACATGTTTAATTGATTGTACTTGGTGTGATTTATAAGAGAGTAGTTTTAATTGTGGTGTATCTGATGAAGTTTAGCCAGAGTGCTAAATGAAAAGCGCTTCATTTTACTTGTGTTTTTTCATTTTTCTTTTGTACAATAAAGTGGGGGACTGGCCAACTGAGAAGACCTTTGTTTTTTGGATCTTGAACCACTGGCCCTGACTTTTCTTACTAGAAATAATCTGTCATGAGAAAGGTTTAGGAGGAGTGCCATGGCTAGGTTAGTATACTGGAGTACAAGAAACCAATCTGTACATTGCAGAGCAATATGTAAGATGGCTTCTGGAACAGACAAAACTGACCACAGAAATGGAGGTAGTTTAAGAACGTTTAGACACCATGTAGACATTATTGGGTAATACCTACTCATAGCATGTAGGACAAATGCATATGTATATTTACCTTTTTCTCCAAGATATGTGTTATTATATAAAGTCAAGAAGGGTATTAGTATTTTTAACTGGGCATAATCTGGAAGAATTATTCATTAACTGTCAGATATGTAGGTCAGATATTCTTCACAACAGGAATTTACTGTCTGCATGCCAGGTGACATAAAGATCACCTCTGTTGATTATTTCTAGAGTTTTATCTTATGAGGGTAAAGGGGGGTGGAATACAGATCACTGGTATGTAAATGCTTGTTTTGCTGCTTATGATAATTTGAAACATTGGGGTAGTGTTCCTTGTTGCATTGCTTCTGTCAATCATGACTGGTAGACTAAAAGGGATTTTTTAAGAAACAAAAACGTCACTTGCTTAGCAGTTACTCCGTTAGAGTAGCTTTCTTAATAGTCACGCAATTAAGCTAAGACACATTCACTGATTCCTATATCAGTCTCAGCATGGTCCCTTTATTACTGAAACTATCGGTGGCATTCAGCAGCATGACTCAAACAGCAGGATGGGGCCATCTGTGTTGGTTTCTATGCCAGCAGCATGACATATTAGGCAATGAGAAGTACTGAAGTAATTTATTTTTCTTGACAGTCACTTTTTATTAAAATAATAACAAAAGCAAAGGAACACATGTGAGTGTCATGTCAAGCCAGCACAAATGTATGATAATCATAAAACTTAATAAAGTGCTGTAGCTATTGGGCTGGAGCTTGTACTAATGGAATTTTGGAAGAGGATCTTTTGGATATGCACTGTTGTAGTACCTAATACTATGTACAACAATTTTAGCTAGGAGTAGGATACAAGTCCCTTCTATGTACACAGAATTTTGCATACCCTCATTGTTATGTAATGTTTTCAGTGAGGTCAGTCATTAGTGTGGTCAATATTTAGGGATATTGTATGTAAGACAGGTTTATTTTAACTTATTTCATACTTATTGACCCATCAGTTCTTTGATATGAAATGGACACGTTATAGCTATTAAGCTGTATGTCATTTGCTACTATTTATTATTTAGTTTGTTTACAAGGATAGTACACTAATCACAATAAATCATTTGCAGGTACATCCCAGATGAAGAAAATCACAAATATATATAAAACTGAACTAATTCACAGATTCCAGCAGAAAACTGAAACAATGAGCAATTACTAACTGTGGATAACAATACATGTTGGTCAATTTTAGTAGTAAACATGGGAGGTAAACAGCAGGTGAGAATAGAAGGTGGAAGTAGAAGTGATGTGGGTTAGGAAGGAGTTAGGTAAGCTGTCCAGTGGAAAAGCACTTGTAGTCTGATTTTTGCTGGAGGTCTCTTTTGAGTTGTGAACAGAAAATGTGGAAAGGGGAGATTTGTCTTAGGTGAAGTAGGAGTGACTGCCAGAGTTTGTTTGCAAGAATGGAGGAGGAGTGGTCAGTGCAGTTCAGCTTGATTTGTGTGACTGGAGTGAGGCAGGCAGTTGGGAAAGTTATGGTGGCTGGAGGAGGTGGTTTTATTATAGAGTTTGGTAGCAACAGATAGAAAGGCACCTGGATGAAGTAGTTTGAAAAGAAGAGACCCTAAGAGTAGCTTAAGCTTCTAGGTGAATGAGAGCCATTTGGTTTTGAACAGGGGGTGGTGCAATGGTGTTCCTGAGGAGGGAGTTGGAAATAAAGTGTCAGATTTTGTTTTCAATGGACTGTAGACTGTAAACAGTTAAGTTGTTGATGGCTACTGAGTCGCATCAAGTTTCCAACTGGAGTAGTAAAGATTCATTCACTATGAAGTCAGTTCCTATTACTTTAGGTTAAAGAATAGCTTTAAATGATGAGAAAGGTAGAGTGCAATGAGTTAACATGTAATGTTGGGAAGGGGTTGGTAACTATGTAGCTACAGCACTGGGTGGCAGATGAGAACAGGGTAAGGTAGGACAGCAAAGTGCACAGGGGTGAACAGAACCCATGACCGACTAACTCCATGGCAGGTCCAGACATCTTCCAACTATACAGGGCAGAAATCTTTGAAGCTAAACTCACCAGAATGGCTTGGGAGTACTAAAAGATTAAACATAGTAGTTAGAAGGCCAAAATCAATCCGGAAACCCACAGTATGTGTAGAACAATTAGCTTTTGTGTACTGCAGTGTGTATCAAAAGGTTTACCTTTAAAACCTCGAATCACAGTGGTTCGAGTGCTCATATGAGTGATTTGAAACGACAAAATTGTAAACATCGACAGTCCATAATGTTCGAAAAACAGCAAATCGAAAGGCAGATTCACTGTTTTTCGAACATTAATATCGAACAAAAAAAAATGTGTAAAGCAGGGGGGAAGCCCTCCTGCAACCCCCACACCCCTTACTTTATTATTCTAACTTCCAGACCACACTACAGTGGGGAAAGGAACCATTTCCCGATTCCCACTATAGTGCAATCTGCCCCAGAATGTCGAATGTGCAATGAGCGAACCTCACTGTGCATTCGCTCATTCAAACCTTTTTCCGTTCGGTGTTTGCAAATCTTGCAGACTGCCTTTCGCACAATTGCAATTCACCTGTGTGTAATACGTACATCTAAAGGTAAACCTATCAAAACAAACAGTGAGTGCACCGTGAATATAAGTTACTTTATACAAGTTAAATATCTCACTCCATCTGGTATTTATTTTTTTAATATAGATTTATGGTGCACTCCTGAGAAAAGAAGCACATCAGCTTAAATGTACACAGAAGTTTGTTTCTAAGTTTTGCTGAAGGAAGGAACAATGACCAGCATTCAAACAGTAGCACAGTATCTGATCACAAATTTTGCACAAAGATGGCAAGTAAAGCATTCCACACACAGAGAAGTTACACTAAACTTAATAAAACAATCATTTTTTTAACCTTTGTGTAAGAGATTTCCAGCTGAGAGTTATTATGCCCATGGGGATAATGTACTATGGAGTTCCTGCAACCAACTTTTCTTTATAAATGTTCATTGTGTTTTTATTTGTTGGGAACCAACCTTCTACTCACCTCAACTGATAGCTATAAAATCTGGGGATACACATCTAGGAGTTCTTCCATGTAGTTACTCACTGTAAACTTTCAGTGAGTGTTTTTTTTTCTTATTGGGTGAATCCATATCATGTTCTCCTTTGTATAGGTGACTTCTGTTGCTTATGCAAGGATTGCTCTTTATGATGTTACTGAACTGTTTACCTTTTTTCTGTAATTTATAACAATGTTGTTTATATACAGAAGACATTGTTTTACTGGTCCATTTGTTAGGTACTAAAGTAAGTAATTCACTTGTGAAATGAGTGTACACCATATGGTTAAAACATCATTATTTAGTACTGAATGGGGATAAATCTATATGTGTGTTGTTTGTAAAGGTTAAACAGCTGAACTGGGAGATGCGGCTCGGTGGAATACTAAAGTAGACAATTCCTATATTTGGAGGCAGTGGTAGATTAGTTCTACCTTGGACCCTGGAAAGTTTTCAGACTATGGGCACCTCCACACACTTTTTGGACCATGTACAAATGCACATGTTCCTTTGAATTCATCTTCCAAGGCTATTTGAACTGTCATCATTATAATTTGTCAATGTTCATAGCTACCAACTACAGACACTTAACTGTGTATACCTCAAATATAGGACTGGGAATAAAAAAAATGGGCACAGTTAAATATCCCAAGTTGCTCTACACAAATGCACACTATAGTTCTGCAAAGTAAGACTAATGACTATTTACTTGATCATAACAGGGTCAGACATTCTCCTCCACAGACAACCCTGTATGCAACAATTACAGTCTCATTGACTGTGCACACTTCAGATGTCTGATAGTGATAAAATAAAAAACAAATATGGACATAATGATACATTTCAGGTCTGTTTCCCACAAACAGAGACAGTAGCCCAAGTATTGCAAATTATTTCACAGAAATGCACACTGGTCTTGCAAAGATAAACTTTTAAACTGAGAAAACAACAACAAGATAAGTTACATATACTACTCCCTCAGTTATAACCACTTTACTGTGTACACCTCATCAAACTGACACATAATCCATCTCAAACTCATCAAAATAATCATGGAGAAACCCAAAACATAAGGCACAAAAGCCCAGAAACAGGGACAATTTTTCAATATTGCTCTTATATTCTTTGAAAGTTGCTAAAATGGTAGTGTCTGCTTTGGCTTTTATTTTCAAAGTGTGAAACTCAAAAATGTTTGACATTACTTAGTGACTTCCATTTTCAATAATTTGCAAGAAAACCACACATTTTTATGATGAACAGACCAAAAATATGAGGCAAAGCCAGAGTCATTCTGTGAAATAAAGGACACTTGAGCGTTACACAGTTTCTACTTTGCGTATGCCATCATCAGTCAGCAGATGTACACCAAGGACAGGCCAACAGGACAGATGCCCAAGTTACAAGATGTCAGGGACACTATCAAAAAATGCTGATCAGGAGGATGTGCACTACTGGCAATGAGAAATAAATGCTTACAATATACTAACAGCTAGGGTTAAAGCACTTCAGCAGTGTGAGTGTGTGTGTGTGTGTGTGTGGGGGGGGGGGCTATTTAAACAGGGACAAGACACTTGTGTTTGTAGAAAGTAAGTTACTATAGTTTAAAGTGAGAACCATTTTTGCACTTCTACTTAGAGCTGAGACCTATATATATTTTTTATTTTTAACTTCAGTTGAAGGGTTACCACATCAGGGAGCTGTGCTGGACACCAAAAAATAGTAATCAGTCAGTCAATTTTCGTTTGCTTTTAAACTAAGTACCTGTGCAATTTATTGAGATTTAGATGTTTTTATCTGTCTGTCTGTGCCATCAGCACGTGCTTTTCTGCAAGATATTACTGCAAAAAAGTAACATCGTTTCTGCATTGAATTTAGTGCTTACTTTTTATGTTAGAATTACTGTTATACCACTGAGCAGAAAACAGCAATGTTCATCATTTTTTACTATTTTTCTGCTATTTTTTGAAGGAAATGAAACATTAAATGAACTGCAGAAGAGCTTCTGATAAAACAAACGTAGTATTACTTATGCTTACAAAGTGGAATGCAAACAAGCCTTGGGGTTTAAGGAACAAAAAACTCTATTTGCATTCCTTTAATGTGTTAATTATCCCTCTCCCAGAGTGGTCTTTTGATGAGTTCAATTATGATAGACTACCATGAATAACTATTAGCTCCATGACTATTACTCCCTTACCACTCCTGAAGCCTGCACAAAATGCTGCAGTGAACAGATCCCCACAACATGCATCCCCCACTATTTTTGGTGCAGTTACAGTCTTTACTATATTACCATCCCCATGTTTGCTATTTAACAGATTCTCTCTCTCTCTCTGCTTGCACCTAAACTTGTCTGTCTATATTTTATTTAAGAATATCAGAATGATTTACATCTACCTTTCTGCTCTTCATCATTTCACATTCTGTGCACTACCACTCCCTTAACTTTCCACTCTCTATTTTTAAAACAATCAAGGTGCAGGAAAGTTAAAGAGAATTCTAACACTCAGTCTCCCACATCATACAACATTGTCATTTCCTTATTAAGTCAAACCTATTCAATACTAACTTTCCCAGATATTTAGGAAAGCCCACACTGACCATCATTCATCCCTACTCAAAATTTTACTTCATCCTATAATAAAATGTAAGAACTTAAACCCTATGTCATATTTAATATTACATCATTGCCTAGCACTTTGCAGTAATATATACCCAAACCCTGGTTGTCTCTCTGTCAGAAGCCAGTATTCCATCCTCTGACAGTCCTACATCCATTAGACTTCTTAACCTATCTAAATTTTCTGGTTTTCTCCTATGCAATATTAATCTCACAGTATATCTCACTATTCCTCAAATATTATTGCTATTACTGAAACCTAGCTAAAAGAATATGTAAAATATGAAACGATCCTGCGACAGGGTTACAACACACTAAGGCTAGACAGACAAAAGGTCAAAGGTGGTGGGATGGTTGCAATATATCAAAACGCACTTGACTTCTCCTTATATCCATCTACTCCCTCCTCAACTCTCCAACGCCAAATCCTCATTTCCTCTCTAAAACTTAACAGTCTGAAGAAAATCTGTTTAGTGGCCAATTATATGCCTCCAGGTAACAGCATAGCAACTGCAGATGAATTTCTCAACTGGACCTCAACACACACACACACACACACACACACACACACACACACATTGAAAACTTTAATTCTAGGTTACTTAAATATATACACTTATTAAATATTACTCATTTCATCTCATCTCCAACCAGACAAAATAAGGCTGCAAAAACCTACTCTACAATTGATTGAATACTCACAAAAACACCCAATATCATTGCTAATGGAGTCATCCTTGCTATCCTAAGCAACTGTATACCCAACCTTCAGTATCAGAGAGAGAGAGAGACAGAGAGAATACACAAAGGCAGCACTTCTACAGTCAGGTAAGAAACATCTCTTCCTTTAATGCAGAAACTTTTTGGCATCCCTTACATAACAGCCTCGCTTGATGAAGCAGTTACATGTTTTAATACTACCTTTCTTAATGTCATAAATACTCATGCTCCAGTCTGTATCAATGCCACCCAAAAACTTTCCAGATAAATCAAAACTGTGAAAAAGACAAAGCCTGGAAGGCCTGCTTACACACAAACAACTTGCAGACATAAAAATCTCTTCACTATAATCTCTTCAAATAAGGCCAAGATATAGCCGATATCACATACTGAGGTCAAAGATGTCATTGTTGATGAAAAGCTGAAACATCCATATAAAGGAAACTGAAAAAGACTTGCAAAAATATTGGTGCCTTATACAGAACTGCTCCTTTTTTAAACAGTTACAATAGAAAAAACATAGCATTAACATTCCTTCTCTCTGCTCCTACAAGCAACCCAAACCAACATACTTGATAAATGCTATAACTGGCTACAAATAAGCCGTAAAGAACCCACCACTGTCTGGTACTTAATTGTTTGGCATTTCCCCACTCCTTAGCACACTCACAACTACTCATAACCCATGACCTCATTTATAAGCCTGACATATGCCCAGTCTTAAAAACATTCAACCTTATTCTGCAAGATGCCTTTACACCAAAAATAAACCGCTCCTCCTAACAGCAAAAGTAAACATCCGTCCAGGAGAATGTTATATACTCTATCTGCATATCTAAACAATGGAACCTTTTACCTCTCACTATCGAATAAATTACTAAAATTAAGCCTTTCATGTTCCAGATCAGACATCTGCTGGATTTGTGGTTATGCCCCCTGTGCTGCTCCAGACTTACCCTTTTTATGTCCCAAGGCACACTATTATATCAGTAAATACACTGCCCATGATAGCTATTCCCATCCCCACTACACGCTACCCAGCTTTGTTACCGTTTCTGATCACTTCTGCTCTACATATTCTCATTCCTTCTCCTTTTTATTTTATACATTTTATTTCATGTCTCCTACAAATATAAAGGTATAAATGCTAAAGAATTGTATATGTATTTTTGCTTGTCACATGGTTCTACTTCAAAATGTACAAGTGCCTAACCATAAACCTTTGCAATCCTTGTTTCTTCAAATGTGTATGTGGTCTGTATAATATAGTATTGCATGGTTATACATTTTATTCAGTGCTTTTCTGCCTGGACATCCTCTGAAAAGGGGTATTTGTGTTTACCCAGTCAGAATTTCCCTTGTAAACAAATGCTAATAAATAAAGTAAAAATACATAAATTCCAGCTCACCCCCTTACAAAATAAAAACTGCAACAGAATTGTTAAAAAAAAGAGTAGCTGAGCATGCTGAATTCAATACCTTGCACAACACATACTTAAATCACTTGGGTCACACTAAATAAACTGCTTGGTGATGGCATGTATTGTAGCTAGCCTTTCTTTTCTCATTCACATTCTTTTGATGTCTCCCAAAACCTAGCATCCATACATTAATGAGGGCAATAAAGATTTTTTTGTCTGAAACTTGCACCTCAGCAACATTACATTTGGTGAGTGATCTAGTGGATTTTGTCAGCCATGTACCAGAATGCTGCCCTATGTCTGAATATGCCTGTCATCTTCTTACAAGTCACCCAGATGTCCTCTGCTAGGTCACTTGTATTTCCCATGGTAAAAATCCAAATGCAAAGGGACACTGTTTATGATTTGTAGCCCTAGTTTAGTCCTAGTAGGCCAGTTGTGAGAGGTTTCATTTGTTACAGCTGTACTTTTAATTCCCCAGAATTTTTCACTTTTTGTAGTTCATTTAATTGTCAGTTTTATAAACAATTGCTGTACACTGTAGGTCATTTTATATACTGTTTGATATTTTTTCATGACTTACTATAAAAATGTGCATGCAGTTAAGAGAACGATGCATATTTACTTTAAAGTTGATTTATACAGTCAGGAAGTTTATGGCACAGAATGGTAGTATTGGCAACCTGCATGGTCAACTTTTGAACAGAACCAATTAATCATTTATAGGGTGCTGGAGTTGCAGAGCATTGACTGAATATTTGTTTAATACTCATTCCATCTTTGATGCATTATGAAGTACGCAATCATCCATGCTACTACTTTGGGTAACAAGTGTAAAATGTAGTTCCCAGCTTTACTACCATCCTCAGTGCTACACTGACTGCCTATATCTGGTTGCCTGTCAAGATAAAAATTAAATAAACTTACTTATCTCACATTACCATAACCTGATGCTGCTCTTTCAAACTGGCAGTTCACCATACATTTAATATTTGTGCCAGACTTTCTTCTTATTGCCATCACAATGAATTATGGGGAGGTCGGCAATGAACAGAAATCTGCAGTACTTCAGACAGGGTTGCTTGGTCCATTTATATTAAGTAAAGAAACATTTCCTTATTTAAAAATAAATAAAGCATCCCAAGCTAAACAATGTCACTTGCTTGTGAGGCATATCAGAAACAGTAGTTACTGTCAGCCTATCCAGGTAAATATTCATGGTGTCTGTCACTGAATATGTTTTTTTAACTAAAAAAAAAAAAAAAAAAAATCTGTGCTATTGTTAAGTTTGGCACATAAGCTAATTAATGTAAGACAACAGTGTTGACTACAGCAGCTCTGCACTTGGTGAATTTAGCATATGGACTAATAATGAGTTGGTGACGCTTGCCAAAGAATTTAATTGTATTTTGAAAGTTTTTGTTTGTTTGCTTAGGCTATTACCTGTGCAACTCACAGATTGAAACTTGATCTTCCCTACCTGATATAAAACTACTATACTTGGTGGTGGAACAGTGTCTTGGCCTGATCACTTACTTTTACACTTCAGCCTACAGTCTTGGTACCTTAGTCATTTCAACCATAAACTCCAGGTGACTTGTTCAGTAATTGTATAATTTCTTAAAACCCCCCCTTTTTTTTTTTTTTTTACTTTTTCTTTACTTCCTCCTAGAGGTTGATGACAGTTCTTTGGATGCCATGGTCATTGATTATAACAAGTCCTTGTTTTAAGCATTTGCCTTTCTAACCTAAAGTCACATTTGTTTTTTATATACTAGGAGGTATGAGCCTTAGTTTGGCGACATTTTTCATCTTCTATGGTGAGAAGGGTGCAGGTTGGAACATCACAGACACTGTACACGTCTGTGGAGCAAGAAACCTGACCCAGATAAATACTGTGATATATACCAGGCTGAGATCACTCATAGTATTACAGTCTTTCTGTTGAAAGATATGTCAGCAGTGGCTAACTGACCAGTTACACTCTTCCCTGTGATGGAAAGAGTGTACAGCACAGTCTGTCTCACAAATAGAAAAGTTTTACCTGTTTTCCAATGTGAATTTGCTGTTCAGTTTTTCACAGACAGCATTGCTGCTATCAGATCAGCCAAGCTGCCATTTCATGAAATGTAAGTTACTGCAGCATCTCCATTCCATGTTCAATGAATATGTGACATCCTCAGTTTTGTTGAGTTCAAGACTATCTTTAGTATATGACTGATGACCTACAGGTGAGTCCTGGTCCATCCATGGTTTTGGCTAGCCTTAATCTTGTTGGTCCAGTGATATTTTGGATCTTTTTTTTTTTTAATCAGGTTTTGGGATTTTTTTTACTTGCTTTAAAATGGGCCTCAGGCATCCATTTCTTAAAGAAAACTTCAGCTCGATCTTAACATTCCTTTTTAAGAAAAGGTTACTGAGAAGACCATCTATAGTAAACTTCAGAGTTACTTCACAGTCAGCAGGTTCATAGATTCATTTCAACCTGGGTTTCACATGTTGTACATAGACTGCTCTAGTCAAAGATCTCTTAATGTCTTGAGGTCAGCACTACTACTGAATACTGATCATCCTGAGCCTCTCTGTTATATTTACTTAGCACTATTGACCACGGCAATTTGATTGAGCATTTATGAACTTATTGTGGTATCAACTCTACAGTATTCAAATCCTACCTACTCAGAAGGTTTGCTCTGGAATTAATTATATTTTCTCTAACACACTTGAATGGGGAGTAGAAGTGGACTCTATCTTATGGTGTTTATGGTTCATGATTTATATGCTTCCCATAGGATGATATTTTAGAAAGAGAGGCTTGCCATACCAAAGCTATGTTGATGACTTCCAGCTCTTCACCTCCCTTTTCCACAGGATGATACTGCAAATATGTATTGCCTTGCAGATAACATTCTTAGCTTAGCTTTAGTTGAAACTCAGCATCTCCAAAATGGAGGCCATGGCAGTTCATTCATTGTCCCTGAAGGGAAACTTCTGCTCCTTCACTTCCTAATTTTATCCTTTGCACCTTCATTTTACCCTACATGATGAAAATAATTCTGAGCTTACAATACCACAAAAATGAAGACAGGCCAAGACTGGGAAAATCGAAAATCCAGACAAAAAGGCAGTATCACAACAAATGCAGTTTTTTATTTTATCGTCACCACTCCAAACATTTTTAAAGCAGTGTTTAAAAGTAAGTGCTTTCATTCCTAACATACACTAATACACGGAACTTCAGACAATTTAAAATCATGCTCAATAATCTTTAAAAACATTTCAGTTAGCACGTCAAATGCATCACTAAATACACACCCTCAGGAACAACTAATAAGAAGCTTTAAAACCACTCACACCTCCAAAAAAAGTAAATGCAATAATTGTCATTAATAAACTATCATTCTTAGCTAATAGACTCAACATTTAATGTACCTTATATATAAACTTTAAAATGGGTCATCTTCTTAGTGTTTTTAGTCTCAAAAGGCTATATTTATAGCTTCATTGAATCCTGGCCGAGAATGTGCATTTAATCATAATTGCCATGTTAGCTCAGCTTTCTCAAGCAATAATGGCCATGCCCCTCCCTTTTAGAAACTTTTAACACTTTCAAGGTGATAAATTTAAAACCATGGTTGTGATTGTTAATACAATGTTTTGCCAAAGCATTGGTCTCTTTTAAAGACCTAATATCACTTATGTTCACCAATTCGTTTTTTTAACTTACGTTCTATTTTGCCCATGTAAAAACATGGGCATTTGGAACAGAACACACAATACACTACTTTTTCTGAATTGCAAGATGGTCTACCATAAATCTTAATTTTAAAATTATTAATCATGAATTCACTACCTTCCATAATATATGAACGATATACACACATTCCACATTTATGCATAACACCCATTCCTTTTGGTTCATATGGGTTCTCTAAAATGTTTTTGAGGTTCCAACCCCTTTTATAATATAAACTTTGTTTTTTCTCCCACCCAATCTCTTAATTCTTTCTCACTATTCAGAATACTCCAGTTTTTAAATATGATGTTCCTCAAAACATTACTATCCATACTAAATGTGGAAATAAAAGATTTCCCTGAATATTTGGGACATTTGTTTACTTGTTTTATGCTATTAGTCTGTTCACCACAAAGCATTCCTTGACTAGTGGGACTAAAGTTAGAATCACCATCTCCACTCTAAGGTACATTTACTATCTTATTACCTAAAATGGGATTGAAGTAACCTCTAGCTCTCTTTTCGTCTACTTAATTTCTTAAACTATTGACCAATTCTATTGGGTACCCTCGTTTAAGGAACATGTTCCTCAAATTATCACATTATTTTAAAAAAAAACTCCCATACTGTAACCATAAGTGCTACCCTAACAAATTGTCCCGTAATGACAACACATTTTTGAGTGGATGGATGGTTACTACTATAATGTAAAAAAAGAGTTAGAATATTTTTTTGCAAAATATTTCTGCTAAAAATCTCCCATTTAAATTATCTTTCTTTATTAGAATGTCCAAATAAGCTAGCTCCTCTTCATTTGTAGAGTTTGTAAATCTCAAAAAAGTTGTAGTCTCATTTATAAATTTGAGAAAATTTTGCACTTGTTCTCTGGGACCTTTCCAGAAAATAAAAATGTCATCCAAAAAGTGGGTATATGTGTGACAGTGACAAAAGAATGAAGACTTAAACAAAAATCTCCTTCCCCTTTCTAGCATAATAATATTTGCATACAACCCACCACATGAGGAGCTCATAGCTATTCCTTCGACTTGGGAGGTAAAATTAGTTTTCAAACATTATAAAATTACATCTCAACACCATATCTAGTAAGTGTTCATATACATTAATATGATCTTGTGAAACCAATTTCTTTCTCAAGTAATCATAAAACCACTCTTTACCTACATCATGGGGTATACATGTATAAAGGTCTTTTACATCTACTGTTATAAATAGTAGTTATTTATCAAATTCTAGGTTATTAATTCTCCTAAGAAAATCCCACGAATCAACACACAAAAAGGCTCACTCAAGACACGGTGTTTCAATTTTACATTTAAGTATTCTGCCAGCGGGTATGTAATTGAACCTCTAGCATCAACTATAGGATGCATTGGAGATTGATGAAGGTTCTTAAGTAATTTTGGCACTCCAAAAATCACTGGGGTTATTGGATAGTTTTTTAAATGTCATATTCAGGTCATTCAATGAACTCTTTTTATAGATTTGGCTAGACAAAATTTGTTTCATTTTTACAATGTAATTGCCTTTGTTCATTATTACTAAACCACCCCCTTTATCAGGTTTAATGAACCTGACCCCAGTTTCACTTTTTAAAAAATTAAAATCTAGAAGTTCTTCATTATTTAGATTATTTCTTAAATTACCTGTCCATTTATACTGAGCATTTAGCACTCTAATATCAAGTTCACACATTCTCTCAAAAAGCTCAAGGGTCAGGTGCTTTAGTTGAAACTCAGCACCTCCAAAATGGAGGCCATGGCAGTTCATTCATTGTCTCTGAAGGGAATCTTCGGCGCCTTCACTTTCTAATTTTATCCTTTGTGTCTTCAGTTTACCCTATGTGATGGCAATAATTCTGAGCTTGTCTGTGTAAACTAGGTATAGTTCTGGAGTTCAGCCTGGCACATCAGATCCAAGTGTCAGCCATTATATTTGTCTTTTTTCCATTAAAGCTCCTCCCCTTTTTTGAATGCACTGCCTTTGTGGTTTCACAAATGTCCCTATTTGACCATCTTCCGTAGGTCATTTGACATATTTCTGAAATAGTCTTTCTCACTTTAGAATGGCCTTAGCACTTAATTTTGATTTTACTCTAACTTATTTAGTCTATTTTTAGTGCTTTTTGCTCTGCTTTATGCACTCATATGTTTATATGGACATCTTTTTAATTGTTTTGCTATAAAGCATTTAAATAAAGTTAAAGGTCTAACCAAGGGGTGGTGACCAAAGAAGAGCTTAACATAGGTACCCAAGTACCCAATTAATGGATAATATTTAAATGGAATGCTATCATGTGATGTGCAGTAGTTAAGCTACATTAACAAAAGCAAAATACACCACATTTCTTGGTGTTCATGGCAATCATTTCCTTGGCTGACACACTAAGCATTAGTTTGTTTCAGCCTTCGTTGGAGAATACAAGTATCAGAATAAGATTTGATACTGGCTTCCAGATTGCAACTGTCAGCTAACTTGAGTAGCCACAGTCACTTGATATTAGCTTTCATGTCACAGAAGTATATGTAAAGAAAGTGAGAGCAAGGGCAGATCCCTACAGGACACCACTGGTGATATCTTTCCGAAAAGAGCAAATACTTTCAACTTTAATGGTAGGGCACCAATTCAGTGGCAATTAAATATCCAGTGAGCTACATTTGTCAATATTCTCCAATTAAGGAATGCTGTTGAACACATTTGTCAAGGTGTCGTAATCAGTGTGGTCTGTATGCCTTTTTGTCCATGTTTCAGAAACCATAACAGATAAATCAACTCACAGGAAGAAGCATGATCTGTCTTTAATGATGCCAAGGTGGTATCATTTAGAGATATAAAGTCACCTACACTGTTTATTAATTCAGCTATAACATGCTCCACAGTCTTGCAAATAATATTAGTGAGACTACTAAGCCTGTGATTCTTAAAATCAGTAGATAGACCACCTTTATGCAATGGTACCACAGTAGTTGTTTTTTGACACTGCATGATTATAACTAGTGTAAATATGAAGGATTTCTTCTATGCTGGATTCCAGTAATATTATTGGAACCAGCAGAACTGGTATTTTTACATTTAGGAATATCAAAAGGATGTGATCTAGAGTGATTTTTAAATGAGAGAGGTATGAAAATTGGGGAAGATGTGAGACTAGATGAGGAAATGCTGGAAGTTAATTTGTCAACAAAAATATTATCAATGTGTTTTGGATCAGAAAAATAGCTACAATTAGAGAGAAATGCAGTACAGGATTTTAAGTTATTTCTAAACTTCCTAATACAGCTGAGGAAGGCCTCGTGGTTGTGTTTAAATTAGCTATAACCTTAACTTCATAGTCAGCTTTGTATTTTCTAACATCCACTTTTACATCCCTTTTATAATGACAACATACTAAACTTTTATAGATGGCCAAGAGCCATAATTTTTGGTTAGAGGGTTTGTTGATAAGGGAGTTTCACCATATGGGTTTAGTTGTAAACTTGTATTATGCTGATGTCATACTGGTACAGATGCCTCAGTACATCTGTCAACATGAAGTAAAATGTGAAGTAGGCAGCAGCCTCAGATACAAGCCTTACTGGAGACATATGATTATTGATCATCAATAAAATCTCTAAAATTGTCTTTCAGCTTTTCCCGGTTAGGGGTCACCACAGCGGCACTCCAGTCTGCTAATAATTGGCAGTGGATATTTACAGTGTCAAGTTGCCAGCCAGATGCCCAGCCTTCAAAGAAGGCACACCCATTCACACACACACCTACCTGCATGTCTTTAATGTCACTCGACCACAGGGGAGGACATGCAGACTCCACACAGAAGGCGCTTCAGCTGAGAATCGAACGGGAGAACCTCTTGCGGTGAGGTGACAATGCTAACCGCTGCACCACTGCGGCTAATCGATAATGATCATCAATAAAATCTCTAAACAGTAAATACAATGCTGTAGAATAATCCCTGAATATAGAGGAATTCCTAGGTACCACGAAGTATGTTTTTGGGGGGCAGAGTTAAATGAACAGATTTGGCTTAGGAAGGAAAAACAAAAGCATGGTAAAATAGTGAAAATATGAGGACAAGATCATGAAGACTGAAATCTCTTTTGAGCAGAGAGACAAGTGAAGTGTACTAACACATACACTGTCCTGAAAACTTCTGTGTAGATAGTTGAAGTCACCCAAAAAGAAGGGTTTGGTTCAATGGTTAACTTTTCTAATTAGTTAAGGCATTCTTTATTCTCTGAAGGGGCCAAGGAACTTGGATGGGTTTCTGTAATGTGATAACTAGTGCGCATGTACTCCAACAGGAATCTTTTACACACTATAGGGAAATTTGCTTTGAAGCTATAAATGGTATTGAAATGCATTGCACATTCAACCTTGAATAGAAATTAGTAACTTTGTCTTTAAATTGTAATTAATTTTGGTTTGCTGGCTTCTGAGTGGTTACTTTGAATTTTGAGGCCTAGCAATGTTATTTAAGGACTTATGTTAGTGGTTACTCCTGGTCTGATGAAGCAATATTGAATTATTGTGAAAGCGCTTACCGTATTACTGTCAAGTATTGGAATAAAAGTGTTCGGTTTTTATTCATCTGCATCCTTTATTTTGAATGTGTTTCCTTCGCTTGGGGACTTTTTTTGCTGTTTTACTAAGTGATGTTCGCTTTTGTGTTTGTTGTCGTCTACATGAGCGATATGGCAGAAGGAAACAAATAGAGATGGCGTAATTACAGGGAATCCAATGGAGAATGTAAGAAATGACCATCGTCTTTCTAATTTCTTAAAAGAAATACATAATCTGTTATTAACTGAAGATGTAGTAGCGTTCCAACAGGTATCAGCTATGCATAGTAACAATGACATTTCGATACATAATTTGAAACATGCAATAGAAAATAATATATACAAACATAAGCATTTGCAATGTCAGAGATTCCATCTGGAGGCTTGTATACATCTAAATATAGTGCCTAGACGGCTTCGAGTATTAAACATGCCCTCATGTGGCACTACATACCCTGTAGTGTTGGCTAAGTGGCAACAGATAAATCTAGATACTAGCAAAGCTTATTTACAACTGCTGGTTGATTTTTTTCATCCGCATGAAATAGATTTAATTGAACAAATCTCTAACCAGCAATGCGAGGTAGCTGAACTGGCTGGTGAAGAAAGTACTGAACTGTTTGTGAATGATTTAATAGATAGAATAGGTGTCTATGAGCAAAGGCTGCTTGCCCAAAAGAAACAAAAAATAGCGAGAGATTTACATGATTTTTCCAGTCAACATGTATTCACTTGGCCACGTTCTAGAGAAGGGGTAACACTATGTAATGCTGGTCAGAATACGAATAGCACATCACATACTACTCAGCAGCCAGCACTAACAATTCAATCTACCACTAATGCCAATGGCACTACTGTAAGAATAACAGGAGCAGAAAACATGAACAATGTGCAGCACTCGAGTTCTTCAACTACTGCGATTAATACACCTGATCAGGGATCTTCTGTTTATTCCATACCTTCCACGGGTGATGTAATGGAACCCAACTTTGAGGCACTGAATAGTGAACAGAATATTGATTCCAACACCAATGGAGGGACAGTTGTTCATCGAAAGATTTTGAACCAACAGAGCCAACAGGTTTTTCCGAATCTACCATTACCATTCAAGAATCAGCGGAGGCAATCAGAGGGTCAGGATACAACATGAGGGAACAGCAAGCGCAAGGAACCTCCAACCTCTGTGAACCCATGAATGCTGAAAAAGATATGGGGTTACAAGGACAATTGATCTGGAATATTTCCAGGTATGTACTGAGTGATGCTGAAATTTCACTGCTGAATAAAGGGTTAAGGTTTATCCCTACCAACTCGGCTGATGTCAGCGAACTCTTAATAGAACTTTGCCGATTCTGTAAAAATGTGGCTTTGAAATCTTTATTTAAGATGCAAGAACATTCTGTTGGTCCTTGTTACAGAAAACCCAGCATTTTTATGCCTCAGCTTCCCCATAGCATTGAAATTTTTATCAAAGCATGTGAAAATGATATTTATGATGTTGCCTATAGTAATACTAGTAGTAAAAAAGGTAATTTGACTGTATGCGAATGTTAAGCACTTGATAAATTATGTAGTAACAGTGATATTGTAATTCAACCATCTGATAAAGATGGTCCTATTGTGATATTAGATTCTGATTATTACAGTGTAACCATGCTTGAAATGTTGTCTGATACTACTACTTTTAAGAAAATTGATTTCAATATTGTTGAGTCTTTAAGGAATAGGATAACGAATGATCTAATGGAATGTTTATCATCAGGCTTAATAGATAAATCTTTATTTGAATTTTTTATGGTAACTGAACCTCTAATACCTCAGATAAAAGGGTTACCGAAAATTCATAAGAATGCATATAGACCACCATT
Organism: Protopterus annectens; assembly: GCF_019279795.1. Taxonomy (NCBI): domain Eukaryota; kingdom Metazoa; phylum Chordata; order Ceratodontiformes; family Protopteridae; genus Protopterus; species Protopterus annectens. The sequence goes on from NC_056733.1 coordinate 1,096,167,030, forward strand.
ATTATGCCCCATAGTTGCAGGAGCAGGCTGGTTAACAGAGCCAATATCAGTGTATTTAGATGGGGAATTCAGGGAACATCTTAATGAATGTCCCATAATACTAAAAAATACTGAACAGTTTTTAAGGGATTTATACAAAGAATATCATGTGAACCATAAAGTGGAATTTTTAGTGACCTTTGATGTCACCTCCTTATTTACTTGTATTCCAAATAATGAAGGAATAAACATGGTACGGAAATTTCTGATGAGATCAGGAAAGCTAACTCCAATACGTGTTGACTTCTTATGCATGTTATTGGAAATGGTATTAGAGTATAATGTTTTCATCTTTCAGAATGCATGCTATTGGCAGACAGCTGGTGTCGCCATGGGCACCAGCTGTGCAAACGCTTATGCCAATATGGTTATGACAGAATGGGAACATCAATTTATACTAAACAAGCAGAACCCATATATAGGGTTTTATCAATGGTTTGTCGATGACCTTTTTCTTGTTTGGGAGGGTGATGAAAATGCCCTAATACAATTCTATGATTATTTGAACAACACTAGCCCTTTTTTGAAATTCACTATGAAATATTCAATTAAATCAATAGAATTTTTAGATGTCTCTGTAGAAAAAGTGGGTAATTTCTTAACCACTAAATTATATAGAAAGGCATGCTACTATCCAACATACTTACACAGAAATAGCATGCATCTGAGATTTACCTTTGAGAGAATAATGAAAGGTCAAGCTCTCAGAGTATCTTGGCTATCATGTGAAGAACATGATTTTACATCAAGCATGACACAACTGGCTATTGAATTTGAAAATAGAGGTTATAATAAAGATTAATTGATTTGAATTCGCAGAGAGGTGACTAATGAGAGGATGGACCGTGCCCATCCTTATTATAGTGATAGGCCTATGAATAGAAAGGTGAAATCCACATTTGATAATGTACCATTGATTCTTACTTATGCTCAGAATATTTCTAATGTACAACAGATTGTTAGACAGAACTGGCCTAATACTTCTTACAGATCGGAAACTGCAGCTATAGCGGTGCGTCAGCCTAAATTCATAAAGAATAAGATGAATTTAAAACAGTTATTATGCAATGGAAATACTAATACAACACCTCACTTATCATGTAATGTAAATGGGACATGAAAATGTGGGAAATGTGCACAGTGTCAACATATAGATGAGGCCAGATTCTTTAGACACCCAGAAACAAGGAAACTCTGGGAACTAAGAACTCAAGCTGATTGCAATACAAGGAATGTAATATATTGTGCACACTGTACCTGCTGTTTTAAATTCTATACAGGCAAAACAAATAGACGTCTTAGAGAACGTATCAGGGATCATATATACTGCATTAATAAAGGTTTACAATACAGTGCGCTAGTGAAACATTGTTTGAAAGAAGGTTTACAACACACATTCTTATTTCAAGTATTGCAAACAGTGGGCGAAAATATAAGAATGGGAGATATTTATAGAACAGAAACATTAGAACTGCAGTGGCTCTTACGTTTGGGTGCTCATAGGGGACACGGTCTGAATGACAGTGTCCCATTAAAACCTGTTCTGAAGTCTAGAAGGGTCAATAAGTATAAGAAGGGCTTGTAGTATTTATATGCATTTATATGTAGTTGTGCTATGTAGCAATGTGTTAAGTTATGCACATTATGCATATGTATTTGTTTTTGGTGTTCAGATGCTTTTTTAAAAATAATGGTTGAGTTATATAGTATAATGTTTGTAAATGTGTACACTATATTTATATGAGTTGTACATATATACTCATCTAATTATTAGATATGTTTTTAGTTATTATATATGTACTTGATATGTGTGTGTTTTCATATATATTTATATTCTTTTTTATATATTTTCTTATTTTCATTTTAATTACTTATGTCATTATTCATTTATAGAATTTGTAAACAAACATGAACTATAGGGAAATTTGCTTTGAAGCTATAAATGGCATTGAAATGCATTGCACATTCAACCTTGAATAGAAATTAGTAACTTTGTCTTTAAATTGTAATTAATTTTTGGTTTGCTGGCTTCTGGGTGGTTACTTTGAATTTTGTGGCCTAGCAATGTTATTTAAGGACTTATGTTAGTTGTTACTCCTGGTCTGATGAAACAATATTGAATTATTGTGAAAGCGCTTACCGTATTACTATCAAGTATTGGAATAAAATTGTTCGTTTTTTATTCATCTGCATCCTTTATTTTGAACGTGTTTCCTTCGCTTGGGGACTTTTTTTGCTGTTTTACTAAGTGACGTTCACTTTTGGGTGTTTGTTGTTGTCAACTTTTCTAATTAGTTAAGGCATTCTTTATTCTCTGAAGGGGCCAAGGAACTTGGATGGTTTTCTGTAATGTGATAACTAGTGGGCATGTACTCCAACAGGAATCTTTTATACACAAAGCCTATAAGAACTTGATTAACTGAGTACACAAGACTGGAAAATACCATCAAATACAGCAACATAGATTAGAACACCAAGTAACTATCTTCTGACAAAAACTAGTTCGAGTTATTTTATTTTTGCATTGTTTTTCTGCTCGATCTTCTGACAAAATCCATATCAACAGAAACTTGATGATTGTTGCTACAAAGTAAGACAACCAATCACTCTGACATTGCTGTTTCAGATGTACTTTTTATCTCACACAGTTTAAAGAAATCAAAGAAGCATTTACAATTGCTATCTCACTGCTTTCTAAAATGTACTTCCTATCTCAAACAGCAATGTAATCTCCAAATAAGCATTATGGGAGTTCTATCAACATACCTGTCAGTGTGGGAGGCTTCACCCTTCCATCCAATTGAGTTATATATAGCAACTCCATGGTTGCACAACTGTAACCAAAGTGAAACATATTGCAAATTATAAAGTCAACTACGAAGCAAAGAACTACAATATAAATCAACAACTCACTCATTCCACACACCCAGTCAATAAAATGAGTGCGCAACAGACTGTGTGGCTAATATCACATAAAATATACAGATGACTATACTAGTCTATGATTCCATATCATACATATTTAAAACATGGTCAGTCTTGCGTCTACAAGATAGAAATTCTGCATCCCTAAATCAAATCAATCTGAATCTCATTATTAACTTTTTGTGGGCATACATGTATATGCAGATATATACTTTTACTACTGATGTGTGTGATTTTATATACATATATATATATATATATATATATATATACACACACACACACACACACACACACACATACATACATATAGACATATATATATATATATATATATATATATATATATATATATATATACACACACACACACACACACACACACACACACACACACACACACACACACAATAAACTGACACGACAATATAGACAGATATTGAAGGTGTTACAACCCATGGATGTCTCAGTGTAGCAGTTTGTCCAACAGTTGACTTAAATCTATTCAAATATAGCACAGTATTGTTAAATTCACTTTGATCAGTACTGTGCAGCTGTGGAATTAGTATACAAACATATGACACTGTGGGAATAAGGGTTCCATATCAGGGATGTGGGAAACCCCATAAAGCATTGGTTTTGTGTTGCACTGTGGTGAGAGTTCAGGTGTAATATGCATATATCATAAAAAACATCATGCACTAATGCAGCAGATGAACAGCTGCTATTGTAGATAGATCTTTTAACAACTGTATATAAAGTGGAACTACACATCTCAAATTACATTACAATACAGGAGGAGTGCTTGAGTACATTTCTATTATTGAGCTCTGATGCTGACCTACATGACATTTGAAACGTACTAACATCAGCCAAGTTGTAGACATCCAGCTATATTCACACAAATTTAACATGTAACCTAGCATTAGTGGTTACTGAATAAACAGTGCATACATATATTAAATAAGTATCTAAATAAAAAGTGATAAATGGAACTGTTGCATTACATTCAACATATCTAAATCAATGATATCTCTTGTAATATGCTGTTATTTATAAATACATAGTTACATATCTAAACAAAACTCTGTCTGCTCAACAGAGGCACTGGGGACTAAAGTCAGGTAGCACAATACCAGGGTATTCCTATGGGCTAGGCTTGTAAAGGCCCAGGGCCATTAGCCTAGTACACACCTATGAACCTAAAAGAGATACAATTTTCATGCATCTCCCAACCTCTTTGAACTTTTAAAAAATTACTGACAAACTAATTAAATAAATGCTTTATATTACATTAAATTCTTAGCTGTACAGGTTTATAACAAATTCTGTCATGATATTCCTCAACTCTAAATCACTGTCATATAAAATAATACAATATTTCTTGAAGAAAAGGATAAGTTGCTTGAATCACAGCATTTAGTGATCCCCAGAACTAGCAGCACTCCATGATATCCTACTAGTAAGCATTTTAGCATATCCATAATAACCTGTATTTCTTCATTCACATTCCACTATATCTGTCTTTTCTATTAATTTGCTGTTTATAGGATTTGTCAGAGTATTAGACACTGGGTATGATTCACACAGTCTGTTAATTAATCTATAAGCATTCAGAATATATTTAATATAGTATGTAAGCACTTTCATGAACTAGTCGCTTCATCAGATTTAAATTTATGGCTATAGATGTCATTCACAGTAATGAACGTATGGATGATTTAGTGAACTCCACAGAAGATCATGAGTTACAATGGATACTTAGACTCAGATCCCATCAGGGCAATGGCCTTAATGACTATTTATCTTTGAAACCAGTTTTAAAAATATGGAGATTAAAACGAAAAGGGAAAGCAAAATGTTAGAATATTAGTATCTTTATGTGATGTGAATAGGTTATTTGGTATGTTTTAGTGATGTTTCACATTTTTGTGACTCTATTCTATGTAAATTAATGATTTAATTAGGTGATTTTTGACTGGCTATTTTGAACTGTTATTGAGTGCATGTTGTGATTATGATGTAAACAATTTGTCTGATGAAGTGACTAGTTCGTAAAAGCGCTTACACACTATACTAAATATTTTACTGACTCTGTCACTGTGAGCCATTCTTTTGTCGCAAATTGCAGCAGTGTTTCAGTGCAGGTCTATTCTTCTGAATTTTATTTGTTTTGTGTTCCTGGCACTGTTAATTGTTATGGAGATTGTGTTTCTGTGTAATCTAAAAGCATACTGAAGAGGGTTGAATTCCTCCCTTTGTTTAGGGAATATGTGTCACATTATATGAAAAGCATTGACAGTGTTAAAAAATTATTAAATCATAAAAGCACCATCTTTTTCCCTCTCATTACCTGGTTTATAGCAAAAAGTTATTGCCATTCTCTGCAAGCCATCAAGTTAAATCTGTAAATTTCTCTCTCTGGCTTCCTCCTTGTTTATTAAAATATAGGTGATGTGATTAAAGAATACACCTGTTAATAGCACCATGGACTAAATCATGCATAATTCAAATATAAAATAATTTGTAGTATGCAATACATTTTATAAACACTGCATACACTGCTTACAGTAACATCATGGAAGAAAACATAGAAATTGTTGCTGACAAAACTAATGGTTTTATTAATATTCTGATAAATAACATATTCAGACCAGAAGCTCTCATAATATTCAGCCTCTCTAAATTATTTCAGAAACATATTTATGAATTGTGTCTAAAATTTAAAGTGCAAGTAACATATAAACTTACTTTGCTTCAGTGATTCAGCAACTTACCATAAAACCCAGTGGTGTGATCTGATTTTTGAAAATATTTACAGAGCTTCACACATTCATGTCATGTTTAAATTATATTTTGGCATATTTGTGATTCTTTGGCAAGTGTTTTATGTGGTTATTTTTCTCCATTTAAAGGATATGTTGCTATTTTATTAATACAATACAATTCTAAAGGCATAAACATCTTTTATGTTGCAGCTCTCCATCTACCACAGTCCAACAGCATTATTTTAATTCTTTATTTTAAATGTCACAGAAAAAAAACTTCCTTTTTACTGCAACATTTTTTCTTAATAAAAAGATGTGTGTGTGCATATATTAGTATCACAAGCCCAAGAATCAGAACACTGACTTGAACAATTTTGAAGTCTAAACACCAACTTTCAGAATGCTGAAGACCAACAATACAGAATGTCCAAACTTTCCCCCATTCAGGACCAGTGTTAGCTTTTGATCCTGGGTCCCAAGTATTAGGAATTTTGGGGATTAAATGTGTGTGCACGATTGTCAGTTCTTAGCATTTTGTGTATTGAAGTTTACTTTCATTTACTGCAATCAAGGTTATGGTTCTGAAGCTTTAAATAGTAAACCTGTGTGTGTGTGTGTGTGTGTGTGTGTGTGTGTGTGTGTGTGTGTGTGTGTGTGTGTGTGTGTGTGTGTGTGTGTGTGGTGGGTGGGTGTGCATGCGTTTCTTAGAATCTATCTTCTTTAACACTATTGATTTATGAATTATATATTTTTACACCTCGGGGAAAGATTTTCTTACCCGGGACCATGTTTCAACAAAATTACTTTTGTAAACGTCTGGAATGAATATTCACACAATGATGCTTTTCCACGAGTACTGGAAATGACTTAATTTAATGACAACTTTGCTGCAGTTCTTAAAGCTTCTCTTGCATAATATTTCACCAATTTTTCATGGATACTCTAATAAATACAGAAATAAAATCAGAAAATCATAGCATGTATTTTAGAGAGTCGATTATCCAAATTAATTGGGACCTAGGATAGTTTGGATAATCAAACTGTTTTGATAATCAAACATATAATTGAACCAGATATAAAACTTCTAAAAATGCTTTTGAAGAACATTAAACAAGAAAAATAAAACAAATTTACTGTACATACAAATGGTACAGTATATTATTGTAGTACAAGCTCAAACACACATAAGCGAATATGTATAACATTTACATATTCAAACTATTATTTTTTTTACCCAAAAACTTTGGAAAGCTGCATTTGGATAATTGATGTTTCAAATAATCAACATTCAGATAATCAACTCTCTACTGTATTTCGAACAATCACATACAGCGTGGATACTGGAGTCCAATCAAAAGATGGTTTAACATACCCTTTTGCTGTGAAATAATTCTAAATCATTTTTTGAGGTCTCTACAAGGACAACTGATGATGAAATTATACAGCGGTATTTTCTAGTTAAGTGATTTGTTCAATATCAAAGTGTGCAAGGAATGATGAAAGAAATCAAGGCAGCACAGGATGAAGCTTATTAGCTTTAAATATTTTTCACTGTTTGTTCTATACTATGAAATTTAAGAGAAAAAATGGAATGTAATTATGGCCAAGTGGTTAGGGTAATGGACTCAAAATCTGCTGGGGTTTCTTTGCACAGTTTCAAACCCAGTCAGTTACAAAAGTGCAGTTTAGGGGAGAGATTTCAGAAGGAGGGACTGACATAATGGTTAAAGGTCTGCACAGTTTAAAACCCAGTCAGTTACAAAAGTGCAGTTTAGGGGAGAGATTTCAGAAGGAGGGACTGACATAATAGTTAAAAGTCTTTACCTCACAGATACAAAATACATGGTTTGATTCTGACATCTCTGCTGGCTAGGCTTATAACAATCTGCAGACTGACAGCCTATTTACCTATGAACCTGTAAGATGAAGCTATAGCCAGATTCTGTTTTACAAATACTGAAGAGGATACTAGTAATAAAACTGTGAAAACTGACATGTATGCATGCTATAAACAAAGCTGTCCCTGTGGAGTATAATAAGACTGCAGCCACAATTATAGTTGGGTTGGTTTAGTGGTCAAGGTGTTTACCTCACAGACACAAGGTTTGTCACCATAGAAAAGATGACTAGCTTTAAAATGACTCCATTGAGTCATTAACCTAGCAATCCACTATAAACACTTGCAGGCCAAACAAAGAATCCTACACAGGAAGTACATTTTCACATTTGGTACATAGGACTACATCAGTGCACCCTACTAAAAAGTGTTGAGGCTATACTGTTAAGGATGTACAGCAAAGCAGCATTGCCCACCCTCCTTTAGGATGGAGATGTATGTTTATATACCATTCCATTAAGTAGCAAAGCTGTATGGTGTACTATGCAGGGACAACAACTTAAAATGTTACGTAGAAATGAACAATGCAGTTTAGTAACTTACAATACTGTGTTGTTCTCTTCACCTAGTCATGTGCATTGCTATCTGTATTTTATATGGGCTTCAAAGTTTGTGAACTACATCACAAAATATGAAATCATGTTATATTATGGACCTTAGTGAGCATATTACTATCACTTCAACCCAAAGCTACAAGTTGTAGAAGCTATAATTCTGTTATAAATTAACCACTGGTATGTCTATATGAGTGATATGGCTAAATCCAATTTAATTCATAGTCTGTGTGTATACATGCGCATGCACACACACACACACACACACACACACACGCTTAAATGTGTTTGTGGGTGCAATTGCCTTTAAAGCAAGTGCAGAAATGGTGTTCAGTCCCACTACACATTGCAAGTAAAGAAAGATCACACTGCAAAAGCAGCACCTATTTTTATTTCATTTTTAAAACATAGGAAATCATGTTGTTGCCATTTTGGGTCTATATCATGTTGTCAAATCTGGAAAATAGTGAACGGCTACAATATCGAAAACGCCGTTCATCGAAATGTGCTTTGTGGGGTTGCGGTACAGTGGGGATTGGAATAATTGCCCTTTCCTCACTGTAGTGCGATCTCGGGGGTTGGTATATATAATTAGCAGTGGGTGTGAGGGCACAGCCCCCCAAAAGAATGACTTCGATGAACGGCGTTTTTGATATTGTAGCCATTCACTATTTTCTCCATTCAACAACGTGATATAGATGCGCCATGTTAACTGTAAGATTTAGCAATGATTTTTCAAAACTCATTGCACATACACTTAAACACAGAGGTGACCATTTTGAAGGGAAAGGATTTTAAACAGAAGAGGAAGGTGCTGCCAGAATCATCTCAAATATTCAGGAGGTTAACTTTGCTTAATACCATGAGTTCCACTTAACATTAGGTGTATGGTTTAAAAATTACAGTAAACTAACCAAAAGATTAGGAGAGTAAGCAAAAGCATCTATTCTGATCTTTATTTTTCAGCAGTAACAATGGTCCCATCCGTGTAAGCCATGACTGTGATGGTACTAAACTCAAACGACAAACCATATTACAGAGCATCACACTTCTATATCCATACAGTGCAACTCTAGTTGCAGAGAGACAAATAGAGAAGATACATACAAGCTGTGTACCATAGGAACCATTTCTGAGGATAACACACAAACATTGTGCCATAGAAAAAATTTCTGAGGATAAGTTGTTCACTTTAACATTGTACCAGTAGCACATTTTCTGAGGACAAATAATTGCCTAAATATTGGCTGTGCAGTGCACATCAAAGGACTTTTTCATGATATCATTATAATGCATGGCACTTCCTTTGGATACAAGCTTTTGATTCCAAAGCAAAAGACAGTGAATCCAAAAACCATGAGGTATATTGCATGCACATATGGACATTGTACAAGTTTCTAAAGTTTCAAAACTATAGCTCTAGTGATCTTGGCATAAATTGTATTACTATTCTCAAAACTGAAATGTTCTATGCCACTTCTGAAGCTAGTCCTTATATTTTGAATATAACAGTGAAACCATACAGAACCATCAAGTTGGCAATGTTATAATCTTAAATGGTATCTATGCTAGTTCCACAGAAACATTCACTGGAATTGAAACTAATTAAAAAATTCAAATATTGTTGTATGGAAGCAAGATCCTCTCTACTCACCCCACATCTGTTGCAGATCTAAATATAATAATTCCACATTCACACAGCAGTAGGGGAAAAAAGAAACTGTCTTGATCCCACTTTTTGCTGATCTTGGTCTAACACACAGAGTGGGGGAGCTGTTGATGAAACAGACAGCCAGTTCCTGTTTTAACTAAACCAAAAATTAGACAGAATGCATGGGGTCCAAGTGTCTGCATCATAAAGTAATCATATTCCCAAGACTTCAAAAATCAAAGTGTTATCTACTATGCAAGGAAGCATCCTTTCTCATTTCACAACTTTAAAAGCAAGCAGATGAATCATTGTGGCACTTCTTAGTAAAATATGAGAAAATATTCAAACCATCTGACTTGAATATTTACTTTTACTCACATTCCCATTCATGTATGGCCTGTATGCAGTTTTGAAGCTGAATATCTCTGATGCTACATTAAATGTAGAGGACACTTCTCAGCCTTAAGGCGTGCCCCAGATTATAATTTAACAACCCAGATTAACTTGTGCTGAGACAGAAAAGATGATGTCATGACTGCTCATCACTTACAGGGGAAGAGGAGTGGAGCATGATGGTAGGTGAAGTAATGTCCTGGTTGAGAGTTATCACAATGAAAGCACAGCTGTGTAAAATCTCACCATAATGGTAAATGTCCCTCTCTTCATTGTTGCAGTATTCATTAATTTAGGGATCCCCTGCCAAGGGCGGACCAACATGCCAAAGCCGTTAGGTTGCTTTAAGGTATGCTGCACTTCAAACATATGCTCCTTGCATAGCTTAGGTCATAAAGGTGATGTCTGTACATACCATCCTCAGAACTGAGAGCCCCAGTAAGAATGTCAGTCCAAGGAAAAGAAAGAAGTAAAAAGTACATGCAGAAGACAAATGGACCAGGGGGAGATGGGAGGGAGTGAATACTGAAACAGTGGAGAGAAGGACATCTACAATTATAATTAGTTTTTATACAACTGTACTATGTCCTTCCATTTCACTGTTGCAGTACTCATACAGTAACAAACGACAGCACAAAAGGTGGATCAAACAAATCAGACAGGGCCAATCAAATGCAGCTCAGATGATTTCAAAGAAAGTCCATCCATCCACAACCCCTTTTCCCAATTTTGCACATGGGGTCAGGGTGTCACTTCAACCATGACAATCATGGCTAGCCCTGCCAAGGTAATTCTGCCACATCATATACTCACATACACAGTCACATCTATTGCTAATTTAGGTGTGTCAAATCCACCTACTGCATGCCTTTGGAATGTGGGAGGAAACCACAGCACCCAAAAAAAATGCACATGATCACACGGAGGACATGCAACCTATGCACAGAAGGCACCCCAGCCAAGAATTGAACTGGGGAATCGTTTGCTGTCAGGAGACAATGCTATCAGATGTGCCACCATGATGCCCTATTTTGACAAACAGATATCAGACTATGATGCTACAGGCTGACTGTTTCATCAGTGCAGTCATTAACTATGGGAAGGCCAAATGTTAAATGTTCTTTTAATAAAGGGCAAACCTGTCAGAGGTGTCCAGTGTACACAGGACTTAATTAACTGTGAGTAGAACACCACCAAAACCTTCAGTAACAACTTAACTAAAAACATTCAGTTTAATACAATGGCCTCTGAATGACCTGTGGTAACAACTACTTATAAGAGCATTCGATAAACCTGAAATGTTAAAGGCCTTCTTCAGTAAGTCTCAAACTTCCTTGCTCTCCACAAAAGCAGTAATTATCACACAAAATGGTGATCTTCTAATGGAGCAGCTATGCAATCATATAACTCAAAAAATGAGAAATACATATTTAACGCATAAAACACCCCAAATACAAACACCAAATCACAGCTGAAGGCCACCACAGAAGTACCTATTTCCCAAAACATAGCTATGAGGCATCCACATATTAGCATCATGATGGCCACCAGATGGAAAGCACCACACAATGAACAAAACAGTAACAATATAAATATATATATATATATATATATATATATATATATATATATATATATGTGTGTGTGTGTGTGTATACGTGTGTGTGTATATATATATATCTATATATATATATATACACACATACACACACACACATATACATTATATATATATATATATATATATATATATATATATATATATATATATACATATATATATATACTTCATATGGTTGACATTTCAGAATATCGACATTCAGATGGCCGAGAACATATGGTCGACATTTGAAACATTGACCATGAAAAAATAAATAAAAAACACAAAAAAAGTACCTTCATACTGCTACCAGAACTTAAAATATGCCAACTCAGAGATCACACTATAGTTCAGAAGATGGAAATTCTTCCATTCTGCACTGTACAGAGATGCTGGTTCCGCATGGTCGACATTTCAAATGTTGATCATATGGTCTCGGCCATATGAATGTCAACATTATGAAATGTTGACCATGTGAAGGGAACCCATATATATATATATATATATATATATATATATATATATATATATATACATACACACACACACACACACACACATATATATATATATATATATATATATATATATTATATATATATATATATATATAATATATATATGTATATATTACACATACATACATACATACTAACATCATCAGTGAATGCGAAGATGCAATACATCATATCTGATAGCTCTTTATTTTAAAGTCTTTAACAGATGGTTATACTTTTATCTCTATTTTTTTTTCCCTTGGAGTCAATGGAAGATCCCACAGAACAAATTCAAGTAGCACATCTATACAAGTTTGCTCAGAGGAGACTAAAAGCAGCAACTTTGTTGTGTCTACCTACAGCAGCAGACAAAATTACCACAGTCTGTGCTGATAGCCTCTCTGGTTCATTAGTTTACATACAGAGCAGAAACTGTGAAAATGCAGTGCTGTGAGATGACTGACATATATTGTCTGCCACCATATTTCTTTCAGCAACTGCTAATGTATTTCCTTAAACCATGAAAAAAATCCCTTCTAAAGATGTCAGAAACCATCCAACCTGACAAAAATATCCTGTATCTCACAGAAGAATGAAGAACAGGACAAGCAATTGCATAACTAGTTAAAAACATTTTGGGCATGGACCATATATCATCTGGAGACTCGCTTGCTGCACTCTAACCAAATAATCCAGTGAAAATAAAATAAACTGCTATAGAGCTTGACCAGGAGGAAATATGTGGCTGTACTCTCAGGTGATGACAAATTCTGTCTGTAGAGGCATTTCTGGTTCCACTACAATCTGATCTAAATCATAGAACATGAAGCCATATGAACCCTGGGTTTTCTGAGGTATCAGGGTGAATATGAGGGGTTATATCACTCACTGTCTGCAAATTACAGCCTCGAAGGTATGAAATACATTGATGGCATACTATTCCTTTAGAGGGAAATGTCCAGTTCATGAGTCCTCGATTAGAGGCAGTAAGATTAGACATGTTACTAGCCAACAGCACCTTCTTGTGCCCTTGCCATCACTTGCTGTAAGCTTAAGCAAGAAAACATTACATCTTATAGGGAACTTCCTCCTCACTGATGGCATCCTGTAATGGATATGGCTTTTTGTTCTTTCCATCTTATTTCCATCTTTGCTTGAAAATTATAGTGTCTGACATTTTACTCAACGTAAATAACTGAAATCTATAATGAATTCATAGGAAAATGGCTATAATATTCATCTGAAGACCACTACACGCAGTCTTGATAACCTGAGGTCTGAATCAAATCCTGTACTTTGTATCTATGAGGTAAATACTTTAAACATTATGACAACCATCCTCCCCTTTTGGAAAAGAGGAAAAGTGAAATACAAACAAGCTGAAACTTGAAAATGTTGAAATCAAAATTCTTACTGCAGTAATTGCAGCATAAATGGTGACTGCTGGGGTTTACCTTTACAAAGCCGAATCACAGTGTTGCGCGTGCTCATATGAGCGAATCATAACCATGAAAATGAAAACAGCGATAGTTTTAAATGTTCGAAAATCAGCAAATCGAAAAGCAGAGTCGCTGATTTTTGAAGATTGTCGAAAAAAATCTAATGAAGTGTAAAGAAGGGGGCAAGCCCCCCTGCCCCCCACACCCTCCCTACTTTAATATTCTAACTCTGAGATTGCACAACAGTGGGGAAAGGGACCATTTTCCGATCCCCACTACAGTGCTATAGGCCCCAAAATGTTGAATGTGCAATGAGGAAATGTCACTGTGCATTCGCTCATTGCACATTCAAACCTTTTTCCATTCGGTGTTTGCAAACTTTGCAAACTGCCTTTCAGACAATTGCTGTTCACCCATGTGCAATGCACACGCATGAAGGTAAACTGATTGCTGGACTCATGTTGGCATTCCTTTTGAATTATCATTACAGGACTGATAGGTTTGTTGTTGTTGACAGCATATATGTATAAATTAAATGTATTCAAGTGTAGGTATTATTATTTTGAATTATGTTTCAATACTTTTTACTTTTCAACATTTCAATATCATATCTATGCATGGATTATGGGGGTCTTTAGAAACAATCTTCAGAAGAAAGCCACATTCGATGCCACAGTCCCTGCAGTGTGATTTTTTTTTTTGGGGGGGGGGGGTGAATATTATGGAAAATTCTTCATCAGTTGCATTTGTTTTATAACTAATGTTATTTTCTTTTTCTCCTTACTATGATGTTTTGTAATTCTATAGCCGGTTATTACCGACTTTCTATTCCCTACCTTTGGATAACCTTTTTTTTTTTTTTTTGCATGGCACAGATGTCTTCTGGCATTGTGTTTATTCTGCTCATTAACTTGATTTGTTACTATACAACACAATCCTTCAGCAAAACTGACTTCTTGATGACACGTGTACTACTGAATGTTCTAGGCTCTATAACACTTAGAAATTACTCTGGATACTTTCGCAGGAAAATACACACCTGAAGATTACAATCATCAGTGAACTGAGGCAGGCAGAAACACATTCCTGTTCCTCTAACTGAACTTGTGAAATGTCTGGCAGTAAATGTAAAGGACTAAAGTTCCACTTGAATCGGTGTCTTTCAGTCTTACACAGATTGTTGGGCATGGTTTATTCTAGACCTGATAATTAGATGTCACCTCCTCCCAGATACTGACTAAAGGCTGCTAACAGCTGAGAAAAAGAGGAACGAATAAGAATGGACTATTATTTGGACAAGGAAAGCCAGCCCCAGTGGAGTAGAATGACAAAGCCCTGACTACAGCCCAAGTTTAGATAGCAAGTCGGGTACTTGATGGAAATTATGGGGGAAGACAGGCATGTCTACACTAAAGGGAAGGTAGGAACAGAGACAGATAGCTACAAGTCTTTAATGGATGGGTATCACCATGGTGCACATTGTGTGAGGGTGTGCTTTTGGCTCATCAAACCACCACCTAGTGGTAACCTTCATTAGAAAGTATACAGAAGTGTATACTTTCAGGGGAGAATGTTCAGGATCCCTGTAGTGATGCAGGTAAGCTCATATCTTCCAACCTAGGAGGTGCAGTTAGGCCATACAAATTCACTTACTTCAATGATGCTGGAGAGGGAACAAGCAATGAGCTGCTTTTCTAACAGATGCTGTTGATAGCTCTATTTTCTACATTATTTATCTATTTACTTACTGCATTTGTTTGCTAGAAAGGTCTGACTGGCCATCAAACCCCACAAAAAAATTATACTATAATCATAGAGTACAGTACAGTACAATAATGCTAGGACAAGTACATTAGCAGCACAAGATATTCAGAGAGGATCAGTACAAGAAATAGCTAGGGATAATAGAATTGCAGTAGATAACAGATGATGAATGGCTATGTGTTCCCACTTAAGGAAAGTGATGTTAGCCTTGGGTAACAGAAGTGCAAAGGCAAGTTTGTATAATAAGGTGTTGCTTTGGTTCAGTTTTAAATGATTTTTCGTTTATAATTTCTCTCTGGGACATTGGGGCAGCATTCCATTTTTTAAAGACACAGACTACAAAGTGTTCCCTGCATAGTTTTTTGAATTGGTTATGGTAAGTCAAAGAATGTCACCAGATCACAGATTTCTACTTGGAGACCAAGGGCAGTGACATTGGTCTGGTTTATGAAGTAGTATATTGATCATCAGGTATGAAGACGTGTATGAGAGAGATTGATCCAGTTTAGCCTTGTTTTAGACACAAGTAATGGCAGGGTTTTATGGGGTAAATTGTGGTGAATTTGGCTATTCCATTAGAGCACTGATGTAATTTAAAAGTCACAGTGGATGTTAAGTTTGTCAGAACTGGAGAAGTATATAAAAGGGCTGGGAGCAGATAACTTGTAGCTATGCTTTTCTGAGCTACACCAGTGAGGAACGGTTTAGCTTTGCAAAAGCTGCCTAGTTTTTGATGGGTCTTTTTTATTACTTATAGTATGTGTTGGTTGAATCTAATTTGGTCATCTGTGGTAATTCCCAATAGTTTGGGTGAAATATTAATTCAGTTTTAATGTTGGTCTTTGAGGTTATTGAGAATAGGGATTTTTTGAGCATTATATTTTTGTCTTTTTTGGAGGGGTGAGGATGAGTTGTGAGTTGTCAAACCAGGTTTCAATGGATGAGAAAGCTTGTTGGGTTAGTTGTTGCAGAGTAGATAAATTGTTTAATGTACAAACAACAGTGGAGTTGTCAGTATACTGAACTATTGACATATGCATGGATGCAGTATACAAGTCATTTATAAAAAGAATGACCAGTAGGGAACCCAGTATGACTTCTTGGGGACTACCAACAGAAAAAGGAAGGGAGAAGAAGTCATTCTGCCATTTTACAGCCTGACACTCATTTGTCAGGTAGCTGTGAAACCAGTGGAGTCAGAGTCTGTTAGGCCTAACAAGGAAACTATGTGGGAGTTTTTGTGGCAAAGATTATCAAAAGCCTTGGGTAGGATGAGGAAAATGTGTATATCAGGTTGTCCATTTCTATTTTAGTTGTTTGTGAAAATTAAAATGAACACATCTATAGAAGTGCTGTGATGTTCTGATAGCATCCAAAACTACTGCTGTGTTTGAAATAGGAGATTCTGTTTAAAAATAAGTGCAGGAATGAGAGAAGTTTTGACAAAAATTATAAAATTCCAATGAGCCTATAATTGCAGAGGTCCATTGAGAAACTACCTTTATGCAGAAAGTGAACAAAGGATTTTTCCCAGAGTTAAAGGACAGTTTTCCTTGATGGAGCAGTTGATTAGAATAGAAACATGGTAAGCTACTAAGTCTACAGAAATCTTGATGTATTCTTGGGGGGATGTCAGAGGCTACAGTTGTAGTAGGTTTTATCTTTTTGAAGGAGTTTTTGATGAAGGATGTAAGAACTGGTTTGAATGTGTATAATTTGGGTTGGTTGATCATTTGAGTTAATGTGGTAGTTTACAACTGGTAGTATTAGCGGATGGAGTAGGCTGAGTTTTGACAGGGTTTAAAAGGTTACTGATTGAAATCCAGAACATTTTAGGATTTGTCTTATGTTTATCTTGAAGTATTGTATAATAAGATTTTTGTTTTATATTTTCTCATCTAGTGTTTGACTTGATTTTTAGTTGCCTAGGTTATTGTAAATGTGAAGAAAATTTGTATTGTTCCCACATTTTCCAAACATTTTCTTTCATATGTGCGTTTGGTATTCCCCGCTAGCCATGGAGTGGGTTTAATTTTAATTCTCTGTGCCATGATAGAAGAAAGCTTATTTAGTATATTTAGGAAGGGATTATTGAATTCTGAAACAGCATCATATACTGGCAAAGTTTTTAGTATGTGCAGATTATGGTGTTACAAGGAATAGACAAAAATTTCATTTTGAAATTTAGATAGATTTTTTACATCATTCAACTGGTGCTTGCATATTATTTGGGTTTGCTGTCTGATCAGATAGATAAGGAAGGTGGTCACTAAGGGTATTTGGCAACGCACCATAGGATGCATTTTTTTGGGCAGAGATACAAGAATCTAGTCTAAGGTAGATTCCTTTTCAATATGTTTGTTGTATCTTGCTGGGGTAATAAGTTGGGGAAACCATACAAACTACATACTGTTTTGATGGGTTGTTTGAGATTATGATGAGCCAGTCAAAATTTTCATCTCCTAGAATTATAAGTATTACCTATTATATATTAGTAGAAATGAAGTAAAGGAAATCTTCTAATTTTGGAGTATTTTGACCTGGGAGTGGGTAAATACCTACAATGACCATTGTTTTGTAGGTGTTAAGTTTGAGAGATGTTGTAAGAACTTCTGCATTATGGAGGTAAGGAGCTTTGATAAGGAGATCTTTTGCATGTACTTTTGTAAATAGTTGCTGCACCATACGCCTTTTTGCATTTTCTGTGTAGCCTACATATATTGAAACCTGGTGTTAGGATTTCTTCATTTTTTTTTTAATTTCTTGTTTCATCGAGGTTTTAGCAGCAACAAGGATAAGAATGATTGGCTAGCCAGGCATGAACTTCACAGATTTTTTTACACATACTTCTTAGTTCTGAATGAGCTACTTTAAGACTGGTGTAGTCCTGAAGGTTAATAGTAGAGGTGCTACATTTAAAAGAGGGAATGTAGTAGGATGAGTGGGTCCTGGGTTAGGATGGATACTGACAATTGATAGTAATGTTACCAAGGCATGGTGCAAGACTATAGTCACATACATTTCATTTTTAGTTTACAGTTAAATTTGTGGCTTGCATGATTAAGGTTTATTAACTTGTGCTTAACATAACATATGGGAGGTGATAGGTGCAGTTATAAAGTTGGAGGTTGGTTTACGTTGAAGGCTTGAGGAGGTGAAAGAGTGCAGGTGCAAACACTGGCATTTACAATGGTAGGTTGCTGTATATGACAGTGCAGTTAGGAGAAAAAGTATTGAGATATTTAGAATTCACATCATGGTTATTTTCGTTTGCATGTGTCAGGAAGTGAAGCAATAAATAGGTTGTTTTCCAAGTTGCTACTATGGAGAAATCCTAGGACCCCTATTGGTGTAATACTCTATGTAGGAGGAGCTACTTACAGTATATATCTGAAGTGAGGGTTGGTGGGAATTGAGGGTACAGCAGTGGGTCAAAGTGAGTCCAAGGTGGTGTACTTCTCTAGTACAGGGCAACAAACAGAGTGAGTTCTCAGTGAGTGATGTTAGATGGTCATCATGCACTGGAGAAAAAAAACACCTACAAATTGCTTGGAAATGGAATTTGAAGTTTTTTTATGACAGAGAAAAATATTTTATGCTGACTTTGTGAAAGCAAGAGCTTTGAAATTGCTTGCAAATATGCTCATGCATTAAAGTTATACAGTTTACCAGGTGACAGCTCACTGGAAAATATGCCTCAGGGTGATGAAAGCAAAAACATTTGTTTGTGTTTTGAACACTTTATATAAATTATCTCCATGTGTACCATGTCTGTACAAAGGTGCTTATCATACAGCTTCTGTGTCTTCATACCTGCTGTTTCTGGTACTATTCTCTAAGTGGCAAATATTACTAAATAAAGAGAGAGGACGTCACATTCACAGGTGTTGTATGGATCGGAGGTTTTGAACTTTACTTCAGATCCATTCAAAGGGTAAAAATAAAAGGGATCTTTCTTATTATATTCATGTTTCATTATAATTGGTGGCTTCAAAAGGTCTTTGTAAGAAAGGTTCTTTCTTTAACAAAAGACCCTTTTGCTAGTGCTTTTTACAGAGGTTAGTTCTATGGAAGTTGGCATGTACTGAATGCATCTTGTTTTATCTTTTTAGCAGAGCTGTGACACATGGTGAATATCTTAAATGGTTTAAGAGTCTGATATATCAAGGATCCCAGACCGCATCAATGTGTGGGAGATGTGATCATCCTAGCCCTGACAGCATTAAGAAATCTTTTAAAACTATATGGTCTTCATGTGCTGATGGCCATCCCCATATAAAACACTTACATTATATGTTTTTGTTACCTAGCTGTTCATGTGTTTTATAGATACTCTACTTTGTTACATTGAGTGTTCTTTTTTTTTTTTTTAGTTCATTACAGAATATCTCCATTTTCTAATAAAAGTGATTTTCCTGTGACTTTCCATTCTTGTTCCCAAATTTTATAGCTTAAATTTGCAGTTTCAGTTGATTTTCTAGTCAGGGTGTAAACTTAGAAACGCACTGGTTCTTCAGTGGCAGGGAATAATTTGCCGGTGTTTCTGAGAGGAGACATGATTGGCTGGCATTCTAACTGCTTTCTTATTGGTCCTTTCACTTTTTCCCCACTGCTTATTGTTCATAGCTATTTGCCAGCGTCTGTTCCCAATACTCCAGGAGGGTAATTTGAAGCACACAAACTGATAGTTTTTCTGGAATTTTCACGTTTAAACTCCACATAAATTCCATAGAAATACTAAATTTGTATTTCACTACTTTTTTGCTTATTTTATCAAATTTTATAACTGTTTTTGCAATTTGTTTGGCGAAAGTTACTAGTTTTCTGTTCTGAATGATCACTTGGCTGCTACAGTTATAAGATTAAACCCACTTTTAGCTAATCTAACTGCACTTCTGTGACTTTACACCTTTTTTGCAATTGTTTACATTAATTATAGTTTCAGTTAAAACTTATTTTGTGCATTTTAATCATCTGGTTGTGTGTTTAAGAGATCCTCCATTTTGTTCTACTGAAGGATGTCCTTTGTTAAGTCATTAGATAGCATCTCAGTTTTGCTAATAAAGTATTTTCCCAGTGACTTTCTACTCTTTTTCCCATGTTTACAGTTCAAACTTGCACTAAAATACAGTCTAAAGGTCCTGAGAACTGCAGTGGTTATTTGGTAGCAAGGAATAATGTGTTGTTATTTCTAAAGGCTATACATTATTTGCTGGAGTTCTTACTGCTTTGTTACTGGCCCTTTCACTTTTTCTCTGCAGCTTAATAGTGGGGGGCAGCACTCAGTGTAGCATCACGCAACTCTGTATTTGGCATATGCAAGCACTTTCATTTTCAAATTCTCTCTTAGGAATCTTAGTTATCTCCACCTCCCTGTACATCACTACATACCTGAAGCTCGTCTAATAGTCCTTACAGACCAAATTACTCAATTTCTACTTGGTTGTTGTGCATAAACCTATTTCTTTCCATCTATTTTTATTAGCTACATCAAATCAAAACCTTATCTAGGAGCTGAAATGTTATTATGTTTCACCAACTAAACTGACTTTATGGCTAGGCCAGAATATTAACTACTTATGGTTAACTTAGTGCTCAGGATATCAGTTAAAACTTTGTCTACTATTTTCTTCTTTTGACCCAGGAACTGAAACATTACATTTTCTTATTCTTCCCAGCCATACCTTGCACCCTTGGTCACAATGAAAGGTTGGCATACTAGTCTGCCCTTTGTTGCCAGCCTTGTAGCACTTGGTATACTCAAGCAATGTAAGACTTGCCTGATGCTCACAGATAATGTTTTTTTTTTTTACTTAACTCATCACTGTCTATTTGTGAGAGATACAGGTACCTAGCTGAATTTAAGACCACATTCCCACAAATAAACCCAGCTTGTGAGCATCACTCACCAAGACCACAGTCGACACATACTAATATATCATATGCTAAATCACTAAACAAATCCTTGCCTAAGCCATAATGGACAAGAAGGTGCAAGTCCCAGCATAAACTAGGCTCTGAAACACAAATTAGTGACAACATCACTGTGAGTTACCATGAAATGCCACACTACAGACCAATTACATTTAAGCAATTTTCAAAGCCATACAGAATTATATGAGTAATTGATGACTCCATAGACACATCACTTTTACTCTCACAAACCTGAACAAAAACAGGGTAAAAGTAAGATAATGAGTAAATACCACCTCAAGTCTCCCCTGAAGAGAGGCCTTAGCCTAGTGGGACTAACATGTTCAACAAAGAATAAATGAATTAATAAATAGACAGGTAGATAGACAGATGGTCCTCATGCATTAATAAGCTATATAATAAAAAGAGGAAACTCCTAAATCTATATAGCAAAATAAATGACACCCAAATAAAGGGGATCATACAGCTAGATAACAAAAGGGAATAACAACAACAAATGCATTTCATGAACACAGACTAGCCATGGAAGCCAAAGACAACTACAAATCCTTTTTATATTATATTACATAAATAAGAAATAACATTAAACATTACACCAAGCTTATTCATAATGGTACTGAGTACTCAGATCATGAGGATATTTCAAACACACTGGCTAATAAATTCATTGTCAAATTAATCTTGGAGATATATTTTCATAGGTTCATACTAGGCTATCTGCCCTAGAGCATTTATAAGCCTAGCCAGAATGTGTTTGGCTTTCGCCAACCATTTTAAATTAATTTTGCTATGCCCTTTTTCGAGGTTAGTATACTGTGCCTCTGTCTAACAGTGACACAGAAATGATACCCAGGTTAAACCTACGATCTCCCATCCACTCATCAAGATTCCTCTTGAAGAGAGTCAATGAGGGACTCTGCCTAACCTGGACTGGGATTTTATTCCAGAGTGAAGGGAGCCTCTGGGTTATGAATCTGTCCCTCCAGCATGTCCCATTTATTCCAGTGCTGAGGTTCAAGTCTCTCGAGTGCGTAGCTCGATGGGATTTGGATTTCCTGAGGTGCAGCATGTCCATTAATTCCAGGTTGGACATGGCTTTATACGTCAGGCACAGATCACCTCTGAACAGGCAGTATGCCACTGAATAGAGCTGGAGTTTCTTTAACCGGGCAGCATATGGCATCTGTTTGAGCCCTTTGATCCTCTTGATGAGGTACTTTTGGGGTCTTTCCAGTTGCTGCAGGTGTCTGGTAAGGTACATCCCAAAAGGGGCATTGTACTCAATTATGGGCCTGATGAGGGATGAGTAAAGAGGCACGATGACCTCCCCTGATCTAGATGTGAATCCCTTCATGATTAGGTGGGCTATATAAAATGTTTTTCTAACCACTTTGGCCACGTGGTTGTCAAATGAGAGACTGCTATCAACATGGGTCCCCAGGTCCCTAATTACTTCTTCTGTACTTAATGGATTACCACCTATGTGGTAATTTGTGGGCACTTTGTTTTTGCCAAAGGGGATGACTATACACTTTTTGGCGTTTAGCTTGAGGCCATGGCTCTGGCACCAGTTGTCTGTTTCTATGAGGCCCTTTTGGAATATGCTTGTGTCGGCTGGAATGTCGATTATGGTGCCCAGTTTGCAGTCATCTGCAAACTTGGTCAGCCACAGTCCTTCCGTGTTGGCCTGTACCTCCGAGAAATATATACCAAACAAGAGAGGTCCCAGGACTGAGCCTTGTGGGACACCACTTGTAACTGGTTTGGAGTCTGACATGGCTCTAGCAATTCTAACCATGTGGGTTCTGTCCTTGAGCCAGTTTGCAACCCATCTAGTGACATAGGGGTTTATATTTAAGCTGGTGAGCTTATCTATAATGCCCGAGTGGGGTATTGTATCGAAGGCTTTTGCGAGGTCCAGGTAGGCTGTGTGGACCACCTTTCCCTCATCAATGGCCTTGGTGACTGTTTCAAAGAAATCAACCAGGTTTAAGAGGCAGGATCTGCCCTTAACAAAGCCAAACTGGGTAGGATCCAGTGTCTGTAGGTCCCCAATATCTTTATTTATGAGGTCCATGATGATCCTTTCCAAAGCTTTGCAGACCAAGCTAGTCAGGCTTATGGGGCGATAAGTTTCCAGGATCCGTTGAGGCACCACCTTTGTGGAGAGGGACCACTGTTGCTGTACGCCACTCTTTGGGTACATATCCTGTAGTAAGGCTGAGATTGAACAGTAGTTTTATGTTTGGGTTTAGCTCTTCTTGGAGTTCATGTAGGACACAGCCCGGGACACCGTCTGGTCCCATTGATGCTGTGTTTTTTGCTTTGGAGAGGGCGGCTCTTACCTGAGCATCTGAGATGTCAGGGGGGCAGCACTCAGCTGGGAAAGATATTTGCCCTTTTGGTGGGGGGGGAGAAGTTTGCGCTGAACCTGTCAGCTAGGATGTTGGCAATGTCTGTGGGTTCGGTGTATATTTTGTCATTTTGGACTAATTCTGAGCATATCTGGGAATTCCCACCCAGGTTCCTAACATAACTAAAGAAGGCCTTGTGATTATCCTTAGTGTCCTGTGCAATTTTTCTCTCGAAGCTGGCCTTAGACGATTTTATGAGTGCCCGTAGTTTTTTGCTAATACTGATCAGAGATGCCTTCCCTTTTTGGGATTTTGCTCTATCATTTAGTAGCTTCCTCCTTCTATTGTATAGTTTGTTTATGGCTGGGGTCCACCAGACAGAACGTCTGCCTTTGGAGGATTGGGTCTTGGTTTTATTTGGGATTGCATGATCCATGCATTCCTGAAGGTGTTCATAGAATGCATTTATAAAGGATTCTGCAGTCTGGGCCGTATTTTCCACAGGCCCGGGGGCTTTGAAGGATTCCACCTCGGTTTTGAGGAGTGTGAAATTTGCTTTAGAGAAGTTTTTCACTGCGGTTTTCTGGGCAGGAGGTGGGGTCAGGATGTGAATATCCAGTGAGATTAGTTTATGGTCTGATCTTACCAGTGAGGGATACACTTCTGGTCTGGAGCATAGAGTCCCCATGTTGCTGATGATCAGGTCCAGTATGTTTTCCCCTCTTGTGGGAGTGGTAACAAGTTGTTCCATAGCATTTGAGTTTATAAATTTTAGGAACCTTTGGGCTAGGGTGTTGGAGCTAGAGTAATGCTTCCAGTCTATGTTTGGGTAGTTGAAGTCGCCCAATATAATGGTGTTTGGAGAGACCTTCATATTTTCCAGTGTTCTCAGGAAGGCCGAGTGGGGTTCCTGGGTTTGGGAGGGTGGTCTGTAGCAGGCTATAAACTGGAAGGCAGTTTTACCCACTGTTAGTTGCACATGGATAGTCTCTGATGCTTCGTGCTTTGCCACCAACCTGGAGGTGTGGGTATCTTTGACGAAAATTGATACTCCCCCTCCTTTTTTGGTTCGGCCCAGGTTTTGGGGCCAAAAAGCATGGTATGAGGTATAACCTGGTAGTGCTGGGGTGCTCTCGGGAGCCTTGAACTAGGTTTCTGTTACTGCACAGATATCAATGCTCTCCATGCAAAGGAGAGTTTTTAGTGCGTGCATCTTGAGGTTTAGACTTCTGGCGTTGAGTAGCATTACTCTTAGTTTCTTATCCCTTGTGATACCTATGGAGGTGGGTTTGTCTTTTGAGCCTTGCCTAAAAAAGGCACTATGGGGGTAGCAAGAGCCTTTGCCAATATCCGAAAGCCCAGGGGTGACAGGTGCAAGCTGTCCCTAGTGAAGTATCGTGGCTTGTTGAGCATGTCATCCCAGGCTGACAGGCATTGGATCCCCTTTGAATGACACCAATACTTAAGCCAATTGTTGAAATTGATCATCTTGTCTTCATATTTTGGCATCATTCTTGGTGAGGGTAAGATTCTACTCAAGGTCAGGGTCATACCGGCCTGGGCCACATGCTCAGAGAGCTCCTCTATGTCTCTTTTCATGTAGTCCAGGGAGGTACGTCTCAGGTCATTCACACCAGCATGGACAATGACTGAGTCATATTTGTACTTGCCTTGGAGTGACCTGAGTGCTTGTGTTATGTGGCGGATCCTAGCGCCCGACAGGCAGCTCACCGTGACCTTCTCCTTGTTCAGCCTGGTGAGCGGGACGTCAGTGTGCCTGACGATAGAGTCACCTATTACAAGTGTATCAGGTGTGTTGTTTAGCCTTAAGGGCTGTGACTGTTCGGCACACTGGCTTTGTGAGCTATGTGTTGCACGTGTTTTGTTTTGGGGTAGCAGTTGCTTGGGTGTCTGCTTTGGAGGTCTCTGCTGCTTAGGCAGATTTTTATTTAGAGCCTCCGAGTATGTTTTTGTGTGTTTATGTGTTTGGTTTGCTGTCGTGGTAGGTTTATGTGAGACTGGAATTGTAGTGAGTGTGGTTTCCTTCTCCTCCTGACTGGTTACGCCAGCACTGTGTTGAGAGAGCTTAGCCTCCAGTTTGGCTATATGGATGCATCTCTCACTTGTGTTGGAATTTGTTGGGAGGAGGAGAGGGTTGTCTGTGTACATGATGCAGTTGTAACATTGCCTCAAGATTCCCAGATTCACCAGCTGGACCGGAGAGGAGATTGACAACTGACATTTGGACATGCTAGAATAGTATTGGGAATTCCTTTATAATTGAAAAAAAGGGCCAATGGGGAACAAGGTACTCAAGAGGAGTTTGTGAGGGTGTAGTGCTTTTAATTTCTTAGTGCTGACTTATATAATTGCTTTAGTGAGCAAGTGCCAGGTAACTTAAATGCAATGTGTTACAGGTAACTTAAATGCAAAAACGGTAACTTTCTTTTAAGTGAAACAAGGAAATAAGTACAGTAAGCAATGCAGATATCACTAGGGATCCACAGAAGCACTGAAAAGCCGCGTTTTAGGTGGTATTAGTGTTTCAGGGAAATAACAAGCAAACAAACAACAAGCATACAAACAAAGCTAGATTCAGCAGGCCTGGATCTAGTCTATCCTACAGCAAACAAGGTGTACCAATTTCAGTAAGAAACAGTTGAAATATGCAGGCACTATAAGCCTTTAACCAGAAATTCCCAGCTCAGAAGGGCAGAGTCCAGCCTCTTCTCCCACAAGAGTGCAGACCATGAACCTTCTTAATGTAAAATAACTGGCCTAAAGCCCAAGTGCTTAAACCAGAACTAATACACTTTTAGAATAACAGACACTGAGCCCTCAATCAGCAGTTCCCAACTTAGAAGGATGTAAGCTACCTGTCCTGCCACCGCAGTGCAGGCCACAAACCTTCCTAATGTAAAACAACTGGTCTGAAGCCCAAGTGCTTAATCCAAAAGACTTAGAATGATAGCTACACTTTAATCAAGTTTCTACCAAGCAGTAGTAAATACAATTGAATACTTTAAAGAATGCCTGGATTAGTGCTCAAGTTATACAAACAAAGCTAGATTCAGCAGGCCTGGATCTAGTCTACGCTACAGCAAACAAGGTGTACCAATTTCAGTAAGAAGCAGTTCAAATATGCAGGCACTATAAGCCTTTAACCAGAAATTCCCAGCTCAGAAGGGCAGAGTCCAGCCTCTCCTCCCACAAGAGTGCAGACCACGAACCCTTTTAATGTAAAATAACTGGCCTGAAGCCCAAGTGCTTAAACCAGAATTAATACACGTTTAGAATAACAGACACTGAGCCCTCAATCAGCAGTTCCCAACTTAGAAGGATGTAAGCTACCTGTCCTGCCACCACAGTGCAGACCACAAACCTTCCTAATGTAAAACAACTGGTCTGAAGCCCAAGTGCATAAACTAAAAGGCTTAGAATGAGTTACACCAAGCAGTAATAAATACAACTGAATACTTTTAAGATGACGCAAAAGCAAAATAAAGTAGGAAGAAACACAAATACAGTAAAAGCAGAATTTTTTTTTTTTTCAGAAAAGTAGCAAAAACAGTAGTAAAAACAATTCACATGCAGTGCACACTTGAGTATGCAGCAATATTAGTCCACACACAGTTTGAAAAAATGTAATTAAATTAAAAAGGACTAAAAGCAAGTGCAGAAAGGGTTTATTAGGTAGAATGCGGTAAAGGGATGGAACTGGGGGAGTGTCCTAGATCAAATCTACAGTGGGGCGGGCACTGCAAAAGCCACCAAATTTAAACTACAACCAAGAACAAGCTCACTTACCCTTGATGGAATCAAATCATCAACAATCATGAAACACCATGCATTGAAGGTTCTCTGAAAAACAAATACCACCTCATCCATGGGTCCTGAAAACATACTCAATTGTCAATTAATAGCACTAAACAAGCATAAGTGGACCCACTCCTTCACCCTTGTTAACCTGAGCCTAGCAACTGGCTATGTCCAATGAGAGTGGCTCACAGTGTTGTGATGTCATTCCACAAGGGTGCCCCCCCAGACCCTCAGAATTACAGATCCATCAGCCTAAGGAATCATATAGGCAAAGCCTTTGAATGTATAACTGGCTTAATTAACTATGATATCAAAAACCCTATCAGACTTGACCTACAGCAGTTTGGCTTTAAGGGTAGATCTTTTCTAATGAATCTTGTAAACATGTTTGAAAGACTATAGAGTGTGGTCAAATTGTCTATACAGCATAAATTGACATTGACAAAGAATTTAGTACCATACCACATGCAAATATAACAAAGCAAGTTGAAGGAGCACCAGGCTGACCTGTATGGGGTTTGATGGCTAGCCAACTGACTTACAGACAGGACTCAGAGTAAGTTATGTGTCCTCTGACAGCATGAAGTTGACCAGTGCAGATATGCAGGAGTCTGTGCTAGGACCACTGTTGTTTGGCTCTACTTCTCAAATAACCACTTATCTAACCAGGACTTTGATTAACAAAGTCTGAGGATGAGGATGGTGGTAAGCTGGGAGTCATTGTTAAGTCCCTCTCTGACATACATGCACTCCAGCATGAGATACACTTCCTAGTAGCTGGTGTAATAAAAATAGGTTCAAGCTCAATACCAGAATGTGAAACATTGTAGCCTTTGGTAAGCACCCCTTAGCTTCTGCAATAAATGACTCCCCACTTCAAAAATGAAAAGGTCATGAGAGAGCTGGAACATGGGTGGACAGCTCCCTTTACATATGACCATCACATTGCAATGGTGGTTAGGAAATGATTTTACCTTGTGCAGCTTGTAGCAAAAGATACTTCATTCAGATCAAAAGAAGTCATCAACTCCTTATACACCAATTTCATTGCAACCATCATTTGTTACAATGTTCCCTTTGAGATGTACCTCATACCAATCACTTTGGAAGACCCCAGAGGTCTGCAGCTAAAAAGATCAAGGGTCTAAGAGATCTGAACTACAAGGACAGACTGGATACTTTATACCTCTATTCAGTTTCAAACAGACTCCTCAAGGAAGACCTGTGTCCTGCTTATAGGGGTACAAGGGATCTAGGAGTCCAAGGACTTTATACCTCAATAAAGTAAACAGTCCAGCTAAGACTAGAGCCAGAAATCTAAATCGACTCCAACATATAACTGGTTTCATAAGTTTGTAGGCAAGTACCAGGCAATTACAAGTCTAGCCAAAAAAAACATTAAAAAATTTCCTCCAGCCCCAAGGATAGAAAGATGAGCTAGACCAGGGGAGAACATAAGGCTGCTCATCCAATTATCTAGGTTTACCTTGTAGGTGACAAGGGTGCTACTCTGTTTAGCATGCATTGGAAGGTTTGTTCCAGAGGTGAGAGCTATGTTGCAATATGAATTTATCATGCTAATGTGATTAAGTGGGGAGAAAGAGGGATTTGTCATGCAGTGATTACTCCTTTTCTGGAAGAAAGTGTCGCTCCAAGTTGAACAATATGATATACTGTATATCTTTAAAAAGAAGTTGGACAACTGAATGGGTGTTCATAAATTCACTGCTGTTATCATTGGTCTGATCCTCCTTGAAATGCAAGGGAAGTTCTTAGAGTGGGTGCTGGCAAGGAAGAAATGGCCTTTAGGCTCAGTTGTCTTGTAACTCCTACGACTCTATGGTTACATGGTACCTAAACTAGCAAGCTAAAACTGAATGCTTTGTTAGATCATAAGTCAAAATGTTGAGTGTTGTACAGCAGTATTTTCTCTTATACTCCTGACATTAAACTGAATTTCTAAACTAGGAAATATGTTACTTCCAAGTCCAGTACCAAGTTTTAATGGAGGATGTTATTGCGAGAATGGTAGTATCCATTTTCTCATATCCTTTCATGCAAAATTTGCTGTTAAAGGCATTTGATGGAAAAGTTAAGGTGATTGGTGTGGTTCCAAAAGTTAAAACTGGTGAGTTGGTGCATGAATTTCACCAAAAACCAAACAAAAATGCACCACCCGGACTGTCAGACAAGTAGTTTAATATTCAAACAATAAAATGCTCAGCAGATAAAATTGGTTAAGCGCTTTCATGAACCAAAGAATGGCTTCCTCAGAACACAAAAAAAAAAACAAATTAATTAAGCTTATATACTCTCCAAATTCAAATGTTTAACCAATAATTAAATAATTAGTTCTTAAAGCAATATACCACATTTATACCATAGTTAAAAGCACAGTATTAAAATATACCAGTAGTAAATTTCAAAATAAATAAATATACAAATAGTTTTGTACATAGATATATATTAACATTTTATATTTTATATATACTTGTCTACTATTGTTGTGGTTCCCTTTATACAGAGGCAGGGTAAGAAGTTTACATTAAGGCCCAGGATCTCAGTAAAAATCAATACTAGCTAACTTGCATGTGGTGGGGGCCCAAAATACCCTTTTCCTATGACAAGGATCAACTACATTTTTAAAACTTAAGGACTCCATATTTCTGGTTTCTTTATGCAGCCTTTTTCACCTTCTATCAGCCCTTGTAAAATATATCCGCCTTTTTCTGCTTTTTCTCCATCTCTACTAATAAATTGTTATTACTAGTGTCTCTATCATGTCTCTTATATTTAATCCAGTCATGCATTCCAAGGCTTCATTTTTAGCATTCTTATATACACATACAAGGTCACCTCTTAGAAATCTATAGTAAATGGAGAACATGTTTAATTTCTTCAACCTCTCTTCATACTCTGTATTACTCATTTCCCTAATACTTCCAGGAAAATTTTGTCTAGTCAAATTATATCTGATCCACTTTTATGTGCAGAAACCTGTACTATATCACATAATGGGTCTAAATATACTTTTATAAAATTGACAGTAACACTTTTTTCCTCTCGAACTAATATTTCATAAAATTATCCTAAAATTGAATAAAGTTTCTAATATATTAAATTTCAACTCTGAATCCATTATAACTCCTAGATCATTAAATTGTTTGAATGCTTCTAGAAATGACTCATTGAGATTCTATGGGTGCATAGGATAACTAGTATCTAGATACATAATTTCACTTGCTTTAAAAGATACTCCATTTTTAATGCCCATAGACATAATTTGTCTAGATAATTCTGTAATATCCAATGGTGATTGATTGAACTGACCATGATTGATACCTTTGCATCAACTGCAAACTTTGCTGACCAGTACCCTCTCACTTCTAGGACTGAAGACAAATACCCTAAACAGAAAGGGCCCTAAAATGGACTCATGGGGTACCCTTCTATGTATTTCATAGTCCATGGACTCAGCCCACCTCTAAAGACATCATAGCCTTCCTACATTTTAATTAACTGGCAATCCAGCAAATATAATCATTAAATTCTCATTTTTTTCATCATTTTAGGTAAAGTGTGGTGAGGAAGAGAGTCAAAGGACATATATTAACCATGTAATCTGCCAGAGTTCATAACATTTGATGAACAATAAATGTTGCAGATGGGCTTACATTTTTCGGCCCAAAGATTATAGAAAGTCTGATCAACTGTGTATCTTATTTGTGCAGAAAATGTTAAAAGTCTTGAAAATAGATAACTGCATTGGATTGTATTCCAACTCTGCTAAGAGATCAATTAAGAAGTGAGCAGAGCTTACTCAATTTAAGATGCAGCAAAGTGATTTTCTTTCGAGCTGCATCAGCCACAGATGTGTGATGCAGCAACTTGAGCTTCTGGACATACATTCACTAAACATTGAAAGGCGGAGTGTCAGTCTAAGGCCTTTGGTGTTCCTACAACAATTCATCAGGAAACACTAAATGAGGCCTCCCATTGTGCTATGAATATATAACTTGCCATGTTACATATCTGGCAATACTTCAGAGACAGAGCTGAATGGAATTTTATAGTATAGATGTGCAAGTACTCACCTTAAGAATAGCTGTATGACTTAATTTCTCTCTCTGCAGTCTTACTGTCCTCAATTAGCTCACCTTTTGGGGATTGTTCTGTTCTTTTTCCATATTGTTTGATTATTGATATTAGGTTAGTACATTTTACTTCACCATATCTTGTGTTTTACTGTGCTTCTTCGTGACATGAATCATGCATGTCTGTAGGTATAGGAGATATTACAACCCTGTATCATTCCTGCATTTACCAAGTGGCATAACAGATATAATTCAGGAAACAAAATGACATGTATATATTACAGCTTGTATGATTTAGGGTAGATTTGTCTTGCGTGCTCTGTTCCTGACATGTTACCCAATCAGTAAATGGATATACCAGCTTTGTCTAGTACAGGTTGTTAATAAGACAAGATAATATCTGAGAGATCATTAGCAGTGTATGCAGCACTAATGGTCATAGAGACTAGCCTGCAAGTATTCACTGTACTAAAAAGAGTTGCATATCGAATGGCATTCTATCATACATACAATACAGTTGTGTAAACAAGAGATGCTTGAATGATCACTGGAGCCTGAGCCTTTGCTATATGGGTTATAACCTGCTAAGGATATAACATCCAACCAACTTCCAAAGCTTCAGGACAACTTCCATGCACCCAAACCATTAGTCTGCAAGAGCTGAGCTGACTAAAAATCCAGGTTTGGGAGCCAAGCCCTTCAGAGCTTTCATGCTAACAGAGAAGAGGGAGACTAAGAAGCCCTGACAAGGACAATGCTAGTAAAATAAAAATAAAGGTACTCAACCTTGCAACAAAAGCATGCAAATATAAGTAGGTGGAGGTGGGGAGGGAGAGGCTACTGCAGCAGTGATCATTCAAACATCTACTGTTATGGTAAGTTTATCATCAGGATAACTGCTGCAGTAACTTTAGCTATATGGGAAGATTACTACAGCTTACACTTGCTGGGAAGAGGAAATATGAGGATCCAGAAGTCCCTGGAGAATTGTCCTAGCAAACCCTGTCCTAGACCTAAAGAAGAAATCTAGTTTATAGAGTTTGTAAAAATATGCACAGAGGACCATGTTGCTGCTTCTAGAATCCATCCCTTTCCAAAAAGACACTGAAGAAGCCAAGGTCCTGGTAAAATGAGCCTCGATTCTGTCTGGAAATATGTTGTTGTGGGAGGTATAACAAAAGGTAGTAGAAAGCATCCACATGGAAATAGTCTATTTTGACACATGCTGTATTTTTTTCTTACCTTCACAAGAAATGAACAATTGATCAGAATTTCTAAAAGATTTTGTTGTGTCAAGACAGTATCAGAGTTCTCTGCTGACATTCAGGGTATGGAGTATAATTTCTCCCTCATTTTGGGATTCCGGAAAGGAGAGAGATGGATAACTTGACTGAAGTAAACTTGAATACCTCTTTAGGCATGAATGAAGGATTAGTTCTTAAGGAATACCTATCTTTGTGGAAAATGATAATAGTGTATGCACCATAAGAGCTTGTAAATCCAATAGTCTTCTTGCAGACAGGTTAGAGCGAGTGACACTGTTTTCCATGTTAAGAACTTCAAGTCAGTTTTATCAGCTGGTTTAAATGTGGCAAGAGTAAGTTTTTGTATTTTAACCCAAAATGAAGACTCTGAGGATGAGCCATCTGTTTTTCATGAGACTTGGTATGCAACATCACTTTCAAAAACATTTTCATATGAGACTGCACTGAAAGAGGGATCCATGGCAGACATGCTTTAAAGGCCAATAAATGAACCTTGATGAATGAGAAAGACAGGCCAAAGGATAGTATACAAAATAATGTGTAACCAGAGTAAAACTATCCCCAAATCCTTTCATTTTACCAACTAGAAAACCTTTTATATTTATTAACATATGATTTTCTGATAGCAGGTCTTCTTAAATACCTGCTGCACATCCTTATAGGTTCATAGGTGTGCACTAGGTTAATGACCATTAAGGCCTTTTTAAGCATAGCAATGTATCCCAAACCTGACAAGTTCTGGTAGCCTTGCTAAGTGTAAGTAGGGACTTGGGAGATGAAACATTTACAAGCAGGAGGAGCCTAGGAGATGAACCATTTACAGGCTGCTTGTGTACATTTGAGCTATAGGTGCCAAACCATGGATGATTTTACTGTTCCCCATCCAACTGCCCAAATTAAACTTGAATTGGGTTAGGGAGGAGCTCTGCTTCACTGGATGGGGAGCCTGTTCCAGAAAAGGGGTAATGTCTGGTATACATAACTGTCTCCCAGCAGGTCCTATTTATATCACAGGCAAGGTGTAAGCCTTTAGAATGGGTAATCCTGGTAATGCTTGTTTTGTGGATATGCAGGAGTTCCATCAGGGTGGGCTCCAACAATGCCTTGTATGCCATTCATATATCTCTCCTCAACAGCCCAGTCATAGATCTCCTCTCAACAGCCTCTACAAGACAGAATACAAGAATAGGGCTTTGAGGTGGTCTGCATAGGACTTGTTACTTACTATTCTTTAATGAAAAACCCTTGCGGACGTTCCAATTAGATGTTACAATTGTTGGATGTGCCTGGTTAGGTACATATCAAAGGAGCATTGTACTCAATGATACCCTGTAATCAGCATTCATCAGCCCTAACAATGGCTCCCTTGGACCTAGATGCCATATCTTTGTTTATAATATGCACAACATACATGATTTCCTCACTATTATAGACACAAGATGGTCAAAGGCTAGAGTACTGTCCACATGTGTCATCAAGTCCCTGACTACTGAGTTGACTCTTAGGGGTGTGTTGTTAATATGGCAGTTACCATGGGTGGATGACTTCCAGAAGAAGATTATGCACTGCTTGGCATTTAGTTTTAGACCATGACTCTGATGCAAGTTATTTGTCTAGTGCCAGCCCATAATGGAGAACATTAGTGTTGGTGGGCGAGTCTATGCCTGCTCCTAATTTGCAATTGTCTGCAAATTTGATCAGCCAGAGGACACTGACATTAGTCTTGATTTCAGATAAATAAATGCAAAAAGGAGCAGTTCCCAAGACCAGTACTTGAAGGCCTTCACTTGGGAGTGGACTCTTTGTACAGATGGACTCCCCAGTTCTAAACTTCCTGGGTCCTGTCTGTAAGCCAGCTGGCTAAACACTAGGTAACACAATGCTGATAAACTCAAGAGGTCAGGTATAAACCAATGCCCAATTGGGGTATTGTGTCAAATGCCTTGGCCAGGTCAAGCTAGGCAGTGTGAACCATTTTGTCCTCATCCATTGCTTTGGTGACCTTCTCAAAGAAGCCCACCAGGTTGAGTAGGCATGGCGTGCCCTTGATAAAACCAAACTTGGTTGTATCCAGCATCTGGATGTTTCCTACATTATTGATAATTTCCATGATAATTCTTTCCATGGCCATCTGGATGTTTCATATGTTATTATTGATAATTTCCATGGCTATACATGATACTAGTGAGACTTATGGCTTTGTATGTTCCAGAGTCTGTAGATGGCCCACCTTTGTGCAGATGGTTGAATGTTACTATTCTCCATTCATGAGGCAGGAAGCCTGTTTGAAGGCTACAGCTAAACAGTGATTCCAGTCAGCCTGATAGATCATGTTTCATGTCATTTAGAAGACATCTTGAGATAATCTCCTGGCCAAGTGATGCAGTGTTTCTGGCCTTACAGAGAACATGGAGGACCTTTTCTCTAGTGATAATATGGGAAGTTATATTTGATGGTATTTCCTGAGGGGATATTTGAGGGAAGAGAAGGTTAAAGTAAGAGATGAATTTGTCTGCCAGTAGGTTTGCTATATCTCCTGGCTCAGTATAGATGGCTCCATTAACAATGAACTCTGTAGACAATTGTGCATTGCCTTTGAGGCTACAGACACAGCTAAAAAATACCTTGTGGTTGTCCTTGGCCTGGGAGGCCAATTTTACCTCAAATTTGTCTTTGGTAAGCTATCTGTCCCCTGAGTTATTGGTTTGTTTGATGAGAGTGCTTTTGTCCTGCTGGGTGCTACATTTCCTAATTTTTGCCATTATTTTCTTCCTTCTCTTATACAGAATATTAATGTTGTGATTCCACCAGGGTAGCTTGTTTTTTGAGTTCATTCTGTATTTACTCTCAGTGGGTACAGCTGCATCTATGCAGCTATTAACATGCTTATATAGGATTTCTGTGAAGAGTTCCACACAGGCAGCAGTGCTCTCAGGCCATGTTATCACTTAAAGTAGAAAGTTAGCCTTTGAGTAGTTCAGGAACATTCCAGGATTAGCTGGGGTTCTGATTTATTTTTACTTCAAAAGAAGACTGTTTTGTGGTGTGTCCTTGCCAGAGAGGACATTACGGTTCCCTATTAGATGAACGAACACTTCAAATGTCAAGTACAACATGCTCGAAAGCTTTAAAGTGAATGTTCATCTGAGTGAAACCTCAGAATGTCAAAACAAGGAGTTTTGAAAAGTTATAGCTGGCCAGACATCAGGAAGCCAATGGCTGATGGCAGAACGTTCACCCTGTCTAGCCTTTCTTACAGTCCTCCACTGGGGTGCGGTCTCATCATTCACCCTGTGTAATGTTATGACAGTCCTCCACTGTGGTGAGATCTTGGAGTTGGTATATTTAAGTAGGGGGGGGTGTGGAGGCCACAGCCCCTCTCATTGGAAGGACTTTATTTTGTTGATTTGTTTGTGTTTTTTGTTTTTTTGGGGAGATGGGAGGTTGTAATGGTGTACAGTACATTTTAGCCATCAGCCGTTGGCTTACTGATAGCTGGCCAACTATAACATTTTGAAATCCCTTGCCTTGACATTCTGGGGTTTT
Organism: Protopterus annectens; assembly: GCF_019279795.1. Lineage (NCBI taxonomy): Eukaryota > Metazoa > Chordata > Ceratodontiformes > Protopteridae > Protopterus > Protopterus annectens. The sequence continues at coordinate 1,096,203,569 of NC_056733.1, forward strand.
GCTTAGATGAACTTTCACTTAAAAGCTGTTGAGCATGTTGTACTCGACATTTTAAGCATTTGTTCATCTAATATAGACCCGAACATTACACTAACGGGTGTGCAATACTCTCTCAAATTAGTGAGGACCAGATCTATTATGTATGTGCCCCTGATCAGCTTACTGACAATCTACTCCAGTGAATTTATGTTTACAAAATCCATGAATCTCTGTGTCTGCACATTTGATGCTGTATGTAATTTCCAGTTAATAGTGAGGTAATTAAATTGACCCTTTATATGGTATCAGGTTGGATGTTTTTTCCAGTAAGTTTAAATCTGTGTTATTGGTTTCATGGGTCATAACAGGGACCTATAATTTGCAAGGATGTTGCATGGTATTTTGTCTATGGTGATTTGAATATGAAGAAGCTCAAGTACATTGTCCTGTTTGACCAGCCTTAAGGTATATTTATTTTTGATGTAAAATGGAGACCCTTCCTCCTTAAGTCCCTGTCTGTGTAGTAATTGGTCAAATGTGTGGAAGGGATTATAGCCTTACACTGCCAGCGTGCTCTCCATGGCTTTAAACCATGTCTCAGGGACTGCACAAATGTCAGTGTTCTCTGGGGTGAGGACAGCATGGAAGGGGTGGAGTTTCTTGTTTTTAGACTCCTAGCATTAAGAAGTAAAACCTTTAGATTTTTCTTGGTTTTGAATTATGTCAGAAGTACTTTCGGTTTGGCATTACCTACTAAAGTCATTATGGGGAAGGACAATGTTTTAGCTAATATGTGAAAGCCTAGAGTAGAGAGGAGCAGACCACCCCTAGCAAAGCAGTGTGGTCTGTTGACCATTGCCTTCTATATTGATAAATATTGCACCCCTTAGGATGTCATCAGAAACTAAGCCAGTTATTAAAGTCAGTCATCTTCTGTTCTTATTGTAGCATCATCCTTTAAGAAGGTAAAATACTACTAAATTTTAGGTTCATTCCAACCTGGGATATATTTCAAGAGCTCCATTAGTCTAGGGGAGGTAGGCCTTGGGTAATTTACACCCACATGGACTATGACTGAGTCATGCAGATACTTGTGGTCTGATGACTTGAGTGCATGGGTAATATGGTGGATCCTGGCCCATGAGAAGCAAATGACCATGACTTTCTCCTTACTTAGCCTGGTGAGAGTAACGTCAGTCTGTCTCACAATGGAGTCTCCAATGATGAAAATGTTGGATTGTGTGGTGGATATGCCTGCGTGTGCTGAAGTGGGTGCTGTTAGGTATACTTCATCTAGGAGGTGTTTGAAGTTTAGGAAGATTACATTTAAGTGGCTCAGCATATGTGGGTCTATGTATCTGCTTTGTGCTGTGTGTGATGGGTGAAGCATGTGTACTACTGACAACCTGACTCACATTAGGAGTGCTTTTACAAGAGAGTTTTGACTCTAGTCACACCTCTCAACTGTCCAGATTTTCACCTCATATTTTTGGTTTGTTCCTCATAAAATTTGCAGTTTTCTGGCAAATCACTGAGGATTGCAGTCATTAAATAATGACAGACATACGAGTTTCAGAATTCATAACCTTAAGGAAATGCATGCTAATGCAACATTGTTCTTAATAACTTTCTAAGTTTAGAACAATATTTAAAACCTGAACCTATTTTTGGGCCCCCCCCCCCATTATTTTTGGCTGTGTCCAGATCTCTAGTGCTAAGTGGTTGAGAGGTATGCCTCCACCGACATTCTGTAAATATTCCTCTCACATACTTATCAGTTTTATTGAGAATTAACTGGTTATCAAACATGATAATTTGTACACTGCCTTAGGATGCCTATATCCATCAAGCTGGTAATGTAGATAGTGAGCAAGTTCATATTCATGGCAGCAGGCCCTTTTTATACCCTCACCATAACAGTCTAATCAATAAAGTAATGTCCAGCGTATCTGGTTTGCTACTCTGGAAGCAGTGCTTGTCACTGCTAACTAGATGCCTTGTGTGCAACTAGAGTATTGATGAAATTTCAAGGATGCTTTTTACAGGAAAAATGTCATCTCACAATGCCTTTGTCTGTACATCTCACAAACGTTTGAGGGCAAACTACTAAAATTAGACCCTGATGTTTTATGGATGAAGTATTTATGCCAATATACTTAACTTAGGTTAGATAGCAGAAAATCAATCTGTTTAAAACTTTCATTTAAAGGCTCACTGCTGCTTTTCAGCTGTGAGAAACATTTCTGCAGTTTGTTTCTCACCCTCCCTCCCTGTTGGTATAGTGTTTTTATAGTTGGTGGCTTTGCAGTTGCCCGCCCCTAGTGTAAATTTGATCTGGGCCCCTCCTCCCAGTCTAGTGTCATTACCTCATTCTACTCAGTACAGGGAGAACATTTGAGAAGGCCAATCAGCTTAGTTTCTGCTACTCTTTTCTCTCTTTCCACTATAAAAAAAAAAAAAAAAAACATTTTCTAAGCTTGTTTCCTGCCTTCCCTGTGGGTAGTCTAGCCTGGATATAGATTTGCTGTGTCCAGGACTATTTGTAGGCTTCTAGGCCCCAAGCCTTTCTGTGTTGGAGGGAAGCTTTCTAGCTTAGTTTTGTTTCTTAGAACTAGCCAGTTTTTTGTTTCAGCACTTGTTCAGAACTTATTGTAAGCACTAAATAAGCTACAAATTACTACAGCACTCAACTTTCCTCACTGTCTAGAGGAAAACAGTTTCTAGTACTTAACAAATAAGCACCTATCCAGGCATGTCTAAGGGTCAGCCCCTGGTGTTTTCTCCTGTCTACCTGATGAATCTGGGCATCTTGGGGCAATGCAGTAATTGCCTCATGTACACAGACAACCCTCTCCTCCTACCACCCAACACTACAACCTGTGAGAGATGCACTTATATAGCCAAATTGGAAGCAAAGCTCTCTTCACCCAAGACTGGACTAGACAGTCAAGAGGAGAAGGTAAACATTTGCACCACACCACACTCAGCACATAAGTCCCTCAAACCTACACCACCAAAACACACACATAGAAACACAAAACACACACCTACATTTGTGGAGGCTCTCAGTAAAACCCTGCCCAAGCAACAGGGACCTCCAAAGCAGAAACACAAGCAACCTCCACCCCCCAACACAACCCAAATGACACATTGCCCACAAACTCAGTGTGCCACTCAACCACAGCCCATAAGGCATAACAATGTACCAAACACTCTAATCATAGGTGACTCTATAGTCAGGCACACTGATGTTCCACTCACCAGGCTAAACAAGGAGAAAGTTACTGTCAGTCGCCTGTCGGGTGCCAGGATCCGCCACATAATGCATGCACTCAGGTCACTCCACAACAAGTACAAATATGACTCTGTCATTGTCCATGTTGGTGTGAATGACCTGAGATGTACCTCCTTGGACTACATGAAAAGGGGCATGGAGGAGGAGCTGTCCGATCTTGTAGCCCAAGCAGGTATGACTCTAGCCCTGAGTAGCATCCTGCCATCGCCCAGAATTATACCACAGTACAAGGAGAAAATAATGGACTTCAACAATTGGCTAAGCTTCTGGTGTCATTCTAAGGGGATCCAGTATCTGTCTGCCTGGGATGACATGATCGGCAAGCCACGATGCTTTGCCAGAGATGGCCTGCACCTGTCGCCCCTGGGATTCTGGATACTGGCTAAGGCTCTAGCCACTCCTATAGTGCCTTCTTTAGGCAAGGTTCAAATGACAAATTCACCACCCTAACAGGTACTGGCAAGAAGAATCTGAGGGTATTGCTACTCAATGCTAGAAGTCTAAACCTCAAAATGCACTCTCTCGAGGCACTCCTTAAAATGGAGAACATCGACATCTGTGCTGTGACAGAGACCTGGTTCAAGGCTCCAGAGAGTACCCCTGCATTACCTGGCTATAATTCATACCACACCTTTCGGCCACCTAACCTGGACAGAAACACTAAAGGCAGAGGCGTGTCCATATTCATTAACGATATCCACACCTCCAGGCTAGTTGCTCAGCATAATGCATCCAAGATTTTCCAAGTGCAACTAACTCTGGGCAAGACCTCAATCCAAATTGTAGCTTGCTACAGATCCCCCACCATGTCCCAGGATTCCCACTCCTCATTTCTTAATACACTGGAAAATATTAAGGTACAACCTAACACCCTAATAATGGGCGATTTCAACTACCCTACCATTAACTGGGAAAACTACTCATGTACCAACTCTTGTGCTTAACGTTTTCTGGAATTCATAATGCCATGGATCAACTTATCCACACCCCCACCAGGGGCAACAATATCCTAGACCTGGTTATTACCAACAAGGGCAACCGGTGCTCCACACCAGAGGTCAATTCCTCGTTGATCAGATCCGACCATAAGCTAATCACCCTAGACATCCACATCCCTCCCCCACCCCCATTAGGGAAACCACAGTAAAAAATGTCTCCAAAGCCAACTTCGCGCTTAAGACAGAAGTGGCAAACTTCACGACACCAATGCTGACGGACAATAGAGGTATGACTGCTGAATCCTACACAAATGCACTTTATAAGCACTTACATGAGTGCATGGATCGTGCAATCCCTAACAGAAAGTACAGTTTTGTACCTACCATAAATGTAGATGTTCGAGTGCTTATACAGCTGCAGTAATCACAGATGGGTTTTCAGCCGTCAGGCAGTCCCTCGGTCGGCCGAATTCCAAAGTCTTGGTCCGGCGTCGGTTGTCGTCGCTTACTCTTCTGACGTCAGGAAGGCCAGAGTATATAAGACACAGCCGACGCCATGTTCTTCAGTCTTTCTTGCCCCAGATGTCAGGTGCCCCCAAAAGGAAGGCAATACATAAATAAAGCTTTTGTACATGTGTAAGAAATGCAATGAAATGCAAAATCAGTGTAAGCAAGCAAATAAAACATAGCAGGATAACCCAGTCAGGAGGTATGAAAAGGTTGTTAGGCCCCATGCCCTTGCCAAGTGGGGAAGGAGGGAGGGAAACCTGTACTGCAGCTGTATAAGCACTCGAACATCTACATTTATGGTAGGTACAAAACTGTACTATGTTCATCGTGCATACAGCTGCAGTAATCACAGATGGGTAGAGTCCCAAAGCTATGCATAGGGTGGTAGGTACTATGAGGAACTGGGTTGAGCCAGAATGCCCTGTAAAACAGCAGTGGCAAAGCCTGCTCTTGATCTGGAATATAAGGGCAGGTGGTAGTGTTGTGTGAAGGTATGTACAGAACTCCAAGTGGCTGCCTCCAAAATATCCTTAGTAGGCACACCTCTGAGGAAGGCTGTAGAGGTGGCTGTGGCCCTAGTGGAGTGAGATCTGATACCAGAAGTGACAGGTTTCCCATGATAGTAGTAACAAAAACGTATGCAGTGGCCAATACATTTGGAAATGGTCTGTTTGGTAACTGGTTTCCCTTGAGCCCCTATGGCATAGGACACAAAGGGTTGTTCTGATTTCCTGAAGGGCTTTGTTCTATCCAAATAGTAGCGAAGCTGCCTATGAATGTCTAAAGAGTGAAGCAGCCTTTCCCCTTTGTTTTGAGGGCTAGGATAAAAGGTGGGTAGGTGTATGGCTTGGTTTAGGGCTACCCTGGATACCACCTTTGGCATAAAAGAAGGATTAGTACGAAGGGAAACCCTATCCTGATGGAAGATGAGGAAGGGCTGCACCGCCATGAGGGCCTGTAATTCAGAAACCCTACGAGCTGAAGTGATGGCCAGAAGGAAGGCTGTTTTCCAGGACAAATGTTGTAGATCTGTTGAGGCAGCAGGTTCAAATGGAGGTAATGTTAATTTTTCTAGTATGTAATTAAGGTCCCAGGCTGGTATTGGTTGCTTCCTTTGGAGGTCTTATATTTTTAGCCCCTCTGAGGAACTGCCGTAAGAGTGGGTGAGAGAATAAAGGAGGATCCATGTCGAATTCTGCAGAGATGGCTGAGGCATGTATTTGTATTGAAGAAAATGAAAGTCCACTGTTCAGCAGTTCAGCTAGGTACTGTAAAACTTGAGTAAAGGAAAAAACCAGACTGTAAGCAGGAGAACCAGCACAGCAATGATAACGTGTAAAACTTGAGGCAAGTTCAATTTTCTAGGGTCCTGGCCTCTTTTCTCATTCCAACAGCAATACCATTTCCATTTAGCGTAGTAGGCTTTTCTGGTAGATGGTCTTCTGGCCTCCAAAATGACATCCTGCACCTCCTTGGAGAGTAGGGTCTGTTGTGGTGTTAAGGAATTTTCCATGCAGCAAGGTTGAGTGTTTTCAGCTGATGTGAAGGGTTTTGTAGCTGTTCTGAGTCAACAGAAGAGGCATTAGAGGCAGGGACCAGGGAGGAGTTTGTGTTAGGCTCCTCAGGAGTGGATACCAGTGTTGCCTTGGCCAATCTGGAGCAATCAGTATCATCTTTGGTTTGTCTGTTCTTGCTTTCAAAAGCACCTTGGGCAGAAGAGGTAGAGGTGGAAATGCATAAACTGTCCAGGTTGTCCAACTGAATGAAAGTGCGTCCACTTTCCAGGCCTTTGGATGGAAGGTCCTTGAACAGAACTTTTTCAATTGATGGTTCCTGTGTGAGGCAAAAAGATCTATGTCTGGCCTCCCCTACGCTTGGATTATCTCCGTAAACACCTGAGGATGTAACTTCCATTCATGTGGGTCTGTCATATTCCTGCTCAGAGTGTCTGCCAGTGTGTTTTCCAGTCCTGGCAAGTACTGTGCTTGAAGTTCGATTTGTCTTTCCAGAGCCAAGTTCCAAAGAGTCATGGCTAGTCTGCACAAGGGGTATGAATGTGTTCCTCCTTGTTTGTTTATGTACCACATTACTGTGGTGTTGTCTGTTCTTATCAGCAATTGTCCTGGATGCAGGAAGTCCTTGAAAGCTGTAATTGCATTTATTACTGCTAGCATTTCTTTTTGATTGATGTGAAGGTGCTTTTCCTTTTGGGTCCATCTGCCCTGAATGCACCTGTCCTGTATGTGCGCCCCCCAGGCGTAACCTGAGGCATCTGTGGTTATGACTTGTTTTGCTTGAGGCTTGCAGAATGGAAGACCTGTGTTGAGTTGACATGCTTGGGCCCACCATAGAAATTCCTTTTGCAAGCATGGAATTATTGGTATAATTGCTTCCAAACTGTGACTGTGTTGAGACCATAGATTTTTAGGTACCATTGAAGTTTTCTCATATGCAGCTTTGCACATGGGATTAAAAGGATGCAAGATGCCATGAATCCCAGAGCCTGCAGGATTTTCCTTGCAGTAAGCCTGGTACTTTTTGCTAGAGTTTTGAAGTACAGAGATAATTGCCCTCGTTTTTCTGGCGTAAGATATGCCATCTGGGCGTTTGTGTCCAAGCTGGCGCCCAGGAAGGTTATTTTCTGAGATGGTGTTAGCTTTGATTTCTCCTTGTTGATGGTGTATCCCAGAGCAAGCAGTAGCCGTGTCACATATGCCAGATGTTCCAGTAGTATGTGTTTGCTGTCCGCTTGGATCAGGCAGTCATCCAGATAAGGGTAAATTTGTATCCCTTGAAGTCTGCAGTAGGCAATCACTGATGCCAGGCACTTGGTGAATACTCTGGGCGCAGTAGATAAGCCAAAGGGCAATGCAGAGAATTGATAGTGGATTGAACCTGCAAGAAATCTGAGGTATCTTCTGCAGCTTTGTCTGATTGGGACATGCAGGTATGCCTCCTTGAGGTCCAATGTTACCAGCCAAAACTCTTTGCCCAGCATGGGAAGAAGTTGCTTTAGTGTGAGCATCTTGAATTTTGGTACGAGTAGAAATGTGTTTAGGATGGATAAGTCCAGAATAGGTCTCCAGTCGGTTCCTTTTCTTGGCACCAGAAAGAGTCTTGAATAAAAACCTTGACCTTGTTGGTGAGTAGGTACCTTTTGTATAGCTCTCATGTTTAGGAGCTTTGAAATTTGCAGTTGTGCCTCTGCCCTTTGATTTTGTGGCAGGTTTGGCATGCCTCTCATTTTTGGAAGAGTGTGAAACTGAAATTTGTAGTCTCTGTTTATAATGTCCAGCATCCATTTGTCTGTTGTGACAATATGCCAATTGCTTGCAAATAATGCTAGTTTCCCTCCCAAAGGTGCTGCCAGCTGAAACTTGCTTGGCATGGAAATGAGGGAGTCATTGGGTTTGCTTCCTGTATTGTTGTGCACTGTCTTCACTACCTCTAGGTGCTGGAGATTGCCATTGTCTGCCTCTATATGATCTTTGTGATTGCCCTCTGCCCCTTGTGCGTCTGTATCTACCTCTTTGGGGCTTGTCAGTGGCTGGAAAGGACCAGTTTTTTGATGGCCAATTCCTGCTAAAACGTGGTGGCTGGACCTGTAAGAGAGCTTTGACATTTTGCATAGATTTGGCTTTTTCTTCCATTTTTCGCAGTATATCCTCAGCATTAGAACCAAAAAGTACGTCCTTTTGTAAAGGAGCATCCAGAAGTTTAGCTTTCACATGATCAGGCAAATTTTGTTCCCTAAGCCAGGCATGTCTGCGAATGACTGATCCTGTAGCCGCCACTCTACTGGAGGCCTCTAGGGCATCATAACCACATTGTAAGGTGTGTTTACCCACTTGCTCCGCACTATGCATCATATCCTGTAACTCTTTTAAATCTGGTTGTTCAGGTTGAGACATTTTGCTTTTTAATTGTGATAGTAAGAACTGTTGATATTTTATCATATGAAACTGGCAGTTTAAGGCCCTCATGGCTAGGGTGGCCGAGGTGTATACCTTCTTACCCCACCTTTCTAGAGATCTAGATTCCCTTTCTGCAGGAAGTGGATTCTTGGCAGTGGAGGCCTTTAGTCCTTTAGGACCTTGTGAAATGGTTTCAGGGTCAGCATTATGGCCCTTGTAGAGAAATTGGTGAGAATTGGGTACTCTGTAATATCTATCAGGCTTTACTGGTGCAGGAGGCAGAGAATCAGGGTTAAGACAAGCCTCCGAATAGACATCGTCCAGTACCTCCAAAACAGGGGGAATAGCCAGAGGTCTGTGCTGAGGTAACCAAAGAAATTCCCTAAGTCTTTTCTTGGAGTCTGAAAAGTCTTGGCCTTCCCAATGGAAGTGTTCCCTCAAAGTGTGTAAGGTTTCCCCAAAGGAAAAATCCTCAGGGGGGGATACAGAAGGAATGGACTGTTCTGCATCCGAATCCTCAAAAGGGGAGAAAGCGTGTTCCTCTGCATCAGAGTGTTCTGATAAAATGGATCCCTGGTCAGAGGAGGGGGAATCTTCCTCCACTCTGGGTCTCTTATCAGGAGGGGGCTGGGAACCTCTGATAAGAGTTATAAGGTCCTCAGCCATCTTAAGCATCTGTTTCTTAGGCATGGGTCCAGTGGATGGGCCTTGTGCACCAGGCCTAGTGTGATGCCTGACTGATTTGGCTTTAGTAAAAGCCTTAATAGAAAAAGTAGATGAAGGCCTAAATACACCATGGGTGGAGGTGGACCTGTCCACATTAGTAGGTTCGACATAAGCCGGGGCTTCGGTAGTAGTCTGGGAAAGGACCGAAGGCCCAGCGGTCTCAGGCACAGAAGACACCGACAAAGTCATGTCGTCGGTAGTCAGGGACTGCAAAGGCGTCTCGCTGAGAACCGGACCACGTGGAGCCTGTTTCGGTGTGGTGTCAGTGGAGACCGCGGGCTTCGTGTGTCGGTCCTTTTCCTTGCGTTTTTTGGGTAAAGCGGTAGTCGGAGTGTCCGACGACATTTTATAGTCAACCGCTTTTCCAAAATAATGTTGGGCGAACTCCGCCCGACGCTTGATGGTGCGTTTATTAAAGGTAGCGCAAAAGCGACAGCCCGAGACGTCGTGGTCTGGGCCCAAACAAGGTATGCAAAGGGAATGGAAATCCTTATGCGGTATTTGCTTCCCACAAGAAATACAATTATTAACTTTTTCTGACATCGGTCTGAGGCAAGAAAAGTTTCCCTAACGGGGTACTTAGCTTTAATGAAGACTTCGGTTCCAAATATTTTCGTAACTCAGGAGCTGGCCGACCGGCACTTGCGAACTGCTTCTGCTTCGGGCACCGCGTGGCAAAAAAGACTGAAGAACATGGCGTCGGCTGTGTCTTATATACTCTGGCCTTCCTGACGTCAGAAGAGTAAGCGACGACAACCGACGCCGGACCAAGACTTTGGAATTCGGCCGACCGAGGGATCGCCTGACGGCTGAAAACCCATCTGTGATTACTGCAGCTGTATGCACGATGAACATCCAAGATGCTATCCGCCAAAAAAAGGAAGCCAATCCGGTGGTCCCCTGCCATAAACAAACTCTACAACAGAATAAAGAAACTGTTGCAAAAAAGAGTAAAATCCCATGATTGGAGAAACTCCCTGGTCAGCTTCAGTAAGAAGCTGAGATCCCTCATAAAATCCTCCAAAGCTAGTTATGAAAACAAAATCGCCACTGACTCTAAAGACAACCATAAAGCATTCTATAGCTATGTCAAGAATCTCAATGGCAACACTCAGATCTGCTCTGAGTTACAACACAATGGCACTAAATATACAGAACCAATGGATATTGCCAACATCCTAGCAGATAGGTTCAGTGCTAACTTTACCCCTCTGTCATCCCCTAAAGTTCCCATCTCTATATCAGAAGAATGCAAAGTTCCTGTAATCACGGCTGCACAGGTAAAAAAACACACTATCCAAAGCCAAGAACACGCATCCATGGGACCTGACGACATCCCAGGCTGTGTTCTACATGAACTACAGAACAAACTGGCACCCCACCTAAGTACCATGTTCATTCATAGCCTCACCTCAGGCTATGTGCCCACTGAATGGCACACAGCGACAGTTATCCCACTCCACAAAGGGGGAGCCACCACAGACCCTGGAAACTACTGCCCCATTAGCCTAACGAGCCTGGTCTGCAAGGCTATGGACCGTATCATCAAGGAACATATAAACAATGACATTGGTAATCTCCAAACTCAGAACCCCACCCAGTTCGGGTTTGTAAAAGACAGATCATGTCTCCTAAACCTGACAGACTTCTTTGAAGCAGTCACCAAAGCCGTAGATGAGGGTAAGGTGGTTCACACAGCCTGTCTAGATCTCGCCAAGACTTTTGACACCATCCCCCACTCTGGAATTATAGATAAACTCACTAAACTAGGTACAAATCCCTATGTCACAAGATGGGTTGCCAACTGGCTCACTGACAGAACCCACACTGTGAAAGTAGCAGACTCCAAATCCAGCTTCAGACCAGTGACAAGTGGAGTACCACAGGGTTCAGTCCTGGGTCCTCTCCTGTTTGGTATCTACTTCTCTGAAGTACAGGCCAACACAGAAGGTCTTTGGCTAACAAAGTTTGCAGATGACTACAAACTAGGAGCCATAATCAAAACTCCAAAAGATGTGGACATCCTACAAAAGGGCCTTGCTGAGACAGATGCCTGGTGTCAAAGCCATGGCCTCAAGCTCAATGCCAAAAAGTGCATTGTCATTCCTTTTGGTAAAAACTCAGTACCCATGAACTACCACATAGGTGGTAGTCTACTTAACACAAAGTGTGATAAGAGACCTTGGGACACAGGTGGACATTAGTCTCTCCTTTGATAATCACATTGCCACAGTAGTCAGGAAATCCTTCTATGTGGCACACCTCATCACAAAAGGTTTCTCATCCAGGAAAAAAAGAGGTCATTGTTCCCCTCTACTTGTCACTCATTAGACCCATTATAGAGTACAATGTCCCTTTTGGTATGTACCTCACAAGACATCTACAACAACTGGAAAGGCCACAGAAATACCTCACAAAGAGGATTACCGGCCTCAAAGAGATACCCTATGCAGACCGTCTCAAAAAACTGCAGCTTTACTCCATTGCATATCGCCTACTCAGAGGCGATCTCTGCCTAACACACAAAGCTATGTCAAACCCAGAGCTTTTAGACATGCTCCACTTAAAGAAATCCCAATCCCTACGAGCTACATGCTCTAGGGACCTAAACCTCGTCACCACAATAAACAGAACATGCTGGAGGGATAGATTCCTGTCCCAGAGACTTCCCATACTCTGGAACAAACTACCTATCTATATCAAACAAAGCTCCTCATTAGCACTCAAGAAAAATCTTGATGATTGGATGGGAGATGGGAAATTCACCCCTGGGATCACTTCTGTGGCTCTGCTCGACAGTGGCACAGGAAAATAATTTTCTTGAGTGGCGAAAGCCAGGGTACCTTTGGCTAGGCTTATATAGGCCCTAGGGCCAATAGCCTAGTACCTACCTATGAACCTATGAACCTATGAAAAGAATGAATTAGAGTTGTCAAGAATGATGAACAGTGGGGATTCAACTAATTTGCTACACCCTGGCTGCTACTAGCACTGGTCTCAACACAGCTTCATACTATTGGAATACAATGCCACTTTGCTTCTTCTCTGACCAGAAACAAAACAGCAACACCAATCCCAAGATGAGAAGCAGGTCACATACATGCTCTTTGGTGTTCAACAGTCCTGTCTCAGGTGATGCAGGGGTCTTTAGGCTTGTTGTAGCCTTTTTCCAGTTAGATGCCATAAATAGCAACCAGACCAATAAGGAAGGTCCCACACAGACACTCACTGTCCAATCATAAACCATCAGGAGTCAAAGCCCTCTGTTCTTTCTCTCACCAGAAGGAAAACAAAAGTTCTAATTTCGAGATCACTAGGCAGAATGTGGGCTCTCCAATAATTGATCTTTGACCAGATGTTACAGATTTAAAGGTAAGATGGAAAAAATGGGTTAATCTCTTAAGAGGTGCAATGTACACTAAACAGATATGAAAGAGGGAGAAATGTTGCTATTTTACACATTTATTTATTTATTTACATTTGTTGACCGGGAGTGCCTGACTGGACGTAGGTCCATTTTCAGCGGAGGCCCGGGTAGAAAAGCTCCACAGTTAAAATAAACAGATAGTGGTTACATTGGATTCCATAGCGATTAACAATTTGATTAACATAGCAATTAATTACATATTTACAGATGAAGAACATAGCACATCAGTAGACAACTAGAATCTTTATCTGCAAAGTACATAAAAGACATTAACAAATGTTACAATAAGAAGCTCCTGCTGTATAAGTACTAGGTTTATGAGCATCTGAGCTTGCTATAATCAAGGTAGTTAGTGGGGTGGAAAGAAAGGTAGTGGTTGGATGGGGTGGGTGATATTAGAGTGGGAGTTGCAAGGGCATAGCCAGCATGTTTTAGGTGCACTTTTAGTAAAGTTTTGAAGTGGGTGCATGATGGTACGGAGGTAATTGTGGGTGGGAGGGAGTTCCACAATTTGACTATGGCGCAAGAGAATAGTGCTTCACCAGCAGAGTTATTGACTTTAGTGATCTGCAAGTGATTTTTGTTGCTGCATCTTAGTGGTCTGGTGGTGTGATAGGGTTGGAGTAGATTCTGGAGGGATGGGACATTTAGTGGATGGTTTACTAGTTTGTGGGTGAGTAAGAGTTGATGCCACTGAAGGAGATGAGGGAGTTCAAGCCAGCCCAGTTCAGCAAGTCAGAGACAGTGGTGACTACGGTAGGATGCCCCTGTGGTGAATTTGGCAATTTTCTACACAGACAATGTCTCATAGACACTCCCTCCAAAGCAAAGTCTGAGGCATCCATTGTTACAGGCTGTGCCGGAGCTGGGGGGATAGAATGGGAGACCTAGGTTCTGATAAATTTGGTCTCATCACTAAAAAAAAAAATCTCCTTTTTCACAAACCCCCAAACTGGAATCTGGGATGTCAGGGGGCATCAATGTTGGGACCATGCATATTATGGGTTCCACTGGATTTTTCTTATGAGGAGTTTTGGAATAGGGATCATGAGATCCATAGAGGCCATGAGACCCAGAATCCTGAGAAATTACCTGGCTGAGTCAGTAGTCCAAGTGGAAAACTCAGGAATAAATCTTGATACAGAACTACTTTTTTTCCTGTGGAAGAAAAACTCTTTGACCTGGCTGGGGTACCTAGCAGGCACCCCAGGAAAACAATCCTATTAAGAGTTAAACAAGACTTTTGCATGCTCTCCTGCTACCCAGGTCTGTATAGAAGTTCCCTTACCCAGGCAAAAGACTTGCTGACACTTTGAAAATTACTCTGTAAAGATAAACCAGTCATATAAATATGAAAAAAAAATGTGAATAGCTTGCAGTCTAAATTAGGCTATTAAAAATGTTAGACACTTTTTGAATATACACTCCCTCTTGCTAAAGTTCTTTTATATCACATTTGTCTTCCAGGCTGATGTTTTCTTGGTGATCCAGCTTTCCTGCTTTAAAGATTGCGTTTGCACATTTATCAAGACCAAATGACAGTTTGTGCTTTGAGCAATAGGTAGAACAAAAAGGGTAATGAAAAGCACAATAACGTTATTCAGACACTGAAGAACTTAAGAATGTGATGACAAGCATCTTTTAACTTTAAGGTCACCAGAAAACTCAAATGGGGCTAGGCCAGGCTCAGGGGGAGGATGTCCCCTCCCCCATTGTAGAAGGAAATAGTAGTCCACAAAAATCACAAAAACTGATAGGCCAAAAATAGCCATAAAGATGATACAGTAGACAACTAAGGATAACAAAGAAATGATGCATTGTTACTATTAGGCGTGACGCCCAGAATTTCAGAATATACACAAAAAGATTAAGAGAAAAATTAGAAGAAAGAATAACAGTTGCACAAGAAAAAATGGCAGAAGTTTCAAATAAAAATATGTGTTCACTAACGCAATAGATGTATGAAAAACATTGCATAGACCAAGAAGCCTTGGGCCATTTGGAAAAAGAAGCAACTGATGAAGTGTGAAAATATAAAGAACAAAATCTACTGATTTTGGAAGGTATAAAAAAGAAATATGGGCATAGAAAAAAAAACACAGATCTGATATTGTGCAATATTTTTGCAAAGGAGAAAGTTAAAGTAATCAGTACAAAAAAGCAGCCACAAAGATAATTGAAGAGAAATATGCAAAGACATTCAGATACGGAAAATTTCACATTACAAAAAATAAGATCACAAAGAGGGAACACAAAACAGAAGATTAGTAAAGCAGAAGTTAAAAAATATATAAGCTGAAGTTATGAATTACCTGTGAAGTGACAGATTTAGTGTAGAAAATCTAACTCTGATAACACCACAACAGGATAGAGCAATGAATCCTCAAATTAAGGAGAAACCAGTATAGCAGGAAACATCTGATCAGCTGCCATGTGAAAATACTTTGGAGCCTTCCATAGGAAACCAGTACAAATTTTCAGTTGGAGTTGTACAGCAAGGGAAGGAACAGGAAACTGTGGCAACTCTGACACAATCAGTGTTGTGGAGTAATAGGCCAGTGAGTTTCCATACTAAAGAGCAATGGGTGACACAAGATAAAGCTTTGTGGAACTTTCTGTGGAATGCCCACAGGAAATGGAGAACAAAGAATGTGCCCTCAGTTTAGAAGAAAATGATCTAATAGAAGAGTTGCTTGATTTAATAGAGGTGGACAGATATAATGACATCAATGACAAAAATAGACTACAGAAAGTCAATAAAACCCAAAACGTTAGAAGTTTGATAAGACAAATGAACACAGTAACAAAGACTGTTCATATAAATTCATAAGATATAATGGAAGCAAATAGGATATATTACTGTACAACTAAATTAATAACAGATAAAGTTTTACCACAAAAACTCAGAGCAGTAAGGGGAAAGGTGGGGGGGGGGGGGGATCAAACACCATCCTGAAAATATTGAATAGAGAAAACTATAAAGCAATTAACATATGTGTCACTCTTACAAGAGTATAGAAGAGGGAATAGATTGACAAAAATACTCAGAAAAATAGACACGATAAAAGCAATGCACATTATGAAAACAGATCAGGATCTATTGTGCACTACTGCAAATAATAAACTACAAATATCAGCACATGCAGAAAAAAAATAGAAGATATGCAGATAAATAGAAAAGTACAAAATAAGCACTTTATTAGTAACCCAAAACAGTTTTATAGAAAATTGGGAAACAAAACAAAAGGAATTAAAACACCACCAAAAAAAAAAAGAAATAGAAACATTTTTGGAGAAATATCTATGAAGATCCTGTGAAATATAACAAATATGCTGAATTGATAGAAGAAATAAAAGAAAGAATAAGAAGTTCAAATGTACAGGATATGAAATGGGATGAAGTAACTGCCACACAGACTGAAACAAAGTTAAGAAAAACTCCTAAATGGAAAATCCCAGGTTCAGATGCAGTACTTAACTTTTGTATTAACATCTTTACATGAAGATTTAGCCATGAGTAACAACTATTTATATGTGCACCCCAAACAGTCACCAACTTGGTTAACAGGAAATAGAATACTCCTACTTAAGAGCGAACCTGCAAGCTATCCATAAAACTATAGTCCAACAACTTGCCTTCTGATGTTGTCTATATTATGCATCGGAATTGATGCGGACAGAGTTTATAATCATTTAGAAGAAACTTAATCACAGCAATAGAACAAAAGGATAACAAAAGAAAGTCATAATGAGCAAAGGATTATTTGCTGTTAAATAAAGTCATAATGGAGAACTGTAAAAAGGGGAAGAATCTAATTATGGCATGGAAAGACTGCAAAAAATTATTTGACAGTATCCCACATTCATGGATAAGGGAGTGCTTAAAAATGTGTAAGATACACTCTATGCTGATCAATTATATTACAGTGACCATGAAACAGTGGCAAACCACTTTGCAGTTAAATCATAATAAAAGACAAATTATTATTCCACAGATGAAAATTCAAAGGAGGGTATTCCAGGGTGACTCTCTGTCACTGCTGCTCTTTTGCCTTGCCCTTAACCCACTAAGCTGTCTACTTAACAGATTAGGTCATGACTACAAGTTGGCTCCCAGAAAACAACAAAGCATAAAGACTTATCTTCTTTTTGTGGATGATTTTTAAAACTGTATAGTTCATTAGATGAGCAACTGAAAGCACATATGCAAGTAGTAGAAACTTTTTCAGATAATATAAATGTCATTTGGTCCTAATAAATTTGCAAAAGCAACCTTTAAAGCATGAGAGCTGCAGCACCAAGAAAACATCAGCCTAGGATAGGCATGTGATATAAAATAACTTGAGCAAAAAGGAGTGTATAAACTCTTGGGAACTGATGAAGGATCAGCAATAAAACATGTGCAAATATAAATACAACTTAGTAAGGGATATTTTAGAAGACTAAAATTAATGCTGAAAACAGAGTTAACATCTTCCTGTCCTAACTTACAGTTTTAGAATCATTGGCCCCAGAAAGGTATTGGACTGGTAGGACACGAAAACAAGAAGGATGCTCATCAAATGATTTATAAAATCTATACATTCCTTACTCTGAAGGAGGTATGGGCCTCCTCAAAACTGATTACAGGTATAGATCTGCATTCGTAGGACTGCATATATATCTACTGACCTCACAAGTCCTAAATGTAGGGAAAGTTTTAAAACACAAGGAGAATAAGTCTAAGATGACTTCCATGCTTAGTTTAGCAAAAACATATTGGTGTCAAGTGGGAATGGAAATCAAACCAGACAGATAAAAAAATCAGGCAGCAACTGAATGTGCCAAAAAAATATATAAGGTGAAGGATCAGATGAAAAGGTAAGAAATGTGAAAAATGCATAAATACAGTTGAAAGTATAGAAAACTCTTGGAACAACCTCATGCTGATCAGGATCGAATGCAGGAATGGTTAACAAGAGGTGAATTTAAAACAAAGATGAAAGATAATATTACTGGCCCAAGATAGTGGACTACATACATGTCGATTTACAAAGCCCATTGAACATGTGGGAGAAACAGACAAATGTAGGCTTTGTAAAACAGATTCAAAGAGTCAGGCATCTTGCTGCTGGTTGTGATATACTAATGTTAGGAGGAATGTATACTGAAAGACATAATAATATGGCAAGACTGTTGCATTGGGTATTTTGCAAATATTATAACAGTGAAGTAGCTGAACATTGGAAACATGAGCCATAAAGCATCATAAAAAACTAAGTTTATATCATGTGGGATCACCCATTACCAAACAGCTCAACAAAAAGACTTGAGAAAACCAGACATAGTAGTCCATGAAAAGAAGGCAAAAGTAGCACTATCACTGAAATTGCAACACCTAGTGACTACAGTGTCTTACTTAGAGAGGCACAAAGTCATAAAATACCAGGATTTGCAGGCAAAAATGAGGACAATGTGGAAGAAGGATACCCACACAGCTCCAATAGTAGCAGGAGCAATGGGTCTTATAAAAAGGATTTACAGTCGTACTTAGATATGTTACCAATACATGTAACTCCATATGTATTGCAGGAGGAATAATTACTGGGCACATTGTGGGTGCTGTAAAGCACACATCTGGCTAACAAAGATTGAAACAATACTAATTTCATGAACTTTAATCATACTTTGACTTAGGAATGAGCTCCATTCCTGTCATGGTATTAGAAACCCCAAAGACTTGGAGAAATTAAAATGGGAGTGAGTGGTAAGTTGTGAAGAATCTTCCTTCTTTGGCATCAGAAACATTCTTGAATAAAACCCATCTCCCAAATAAGGAGGAGGGACTGCCTCTTTCACCCCCTGATACAGCAGATGCTGAATGACAGGAAGGAAAAAATAAGGAGTTTGGTCTGGCAGATGAAGAGGAATCTCTTGGAAAGAATGTAAAGACTCCCACTTCCATCTGCAACATTTATGCGTTACATTTAGAACCCATCTGTTTGAAACTATCCATTGCCTTAGAAAGAAGTTTCTGGAAAGATTATGAGTTTGACAGAGTGGGAAGGGAGAAGGGAGTCTTGAAGATAGTCACTCGGAATTTTTTAGACTATTCTTTGTTCTGGAGGGTTCCTTCTTTCTTTTTGGAACCTCCTTTCTACTGCTTTTTAAATACTTGGTTACCACAAACTTGCTGTGTTTGCTTATTTTGCATTTTGAAGTAGGCTGTAGGGATAGCATTAAATCCCCTGGCAAACTTGGAGATGGAAAGCTGAAGAAAGAAGTAAAACAAGACTGTATATATTGTCATCCTACTTTTTCAATTTACATGCTAAATATATCATGCAAAATGCTGGAATCAAAATTGCTGGCAGAAATTTTTTCAGATGCAGATTTGTAGAAGATATCTCTCTAATAGCTCAAAGTGAGAGAGGGTGCAGAGTTTGATTCTCACATGGGGTAATTGGCTAGGCTTAAAATGGCACACAAGGGAAGCTAGCCTAGTACTAATCCATGAACCTCAAAAATATGAACCTGCTTTGATGTGTAGATTGCTGCAGTTACAGATCAGACATTCCTGGAAGGGCAGATATACAGGAGGCCCTTGGTCATTCAGTTCTTTTAGACATGCAGTGATTTGTGTTACAGTGTAGTGCACTGGTCCTTACTAATCTGATGATTCCCTATCAACATTGGTGGGCTGGAACTGCACAGCTCTCACATCCAGGTTATCACCATGTATGAGAGGCCACTTGCCATCTCAAGTGAAGGACACAAGGTACTCTTTATTCTCTATGAACTACTTCTATGGTATGGTCCATCCCTGTGATGGATATGTTCTTTGCAATTCCCCTGCCTTGTCTTTTGAATTGAGTATTACATAAATAACTCTTTAATTCATCAGTAACAAAGACACTTCTCAACTTCTTTGCTAAAGAATTCTGGACAAGGTCAAAAATAATGGGAAGACAAAGAAAGGCCCAAAACCAGGGACAATTGTAATTACTCTAATTCACTTAAAAGTGAACAGAAGGGCAGATTTTGTATCAATGTGTACTTTCAGAATAACAAAGTATGAACCTTTAATGTCAACATTGTTAACAGAGTGTAATCATTGGTGATTTACAACAAAAATCAAACATGGTATGAGGGAAAGAGCAAAAAATATGAGCCAAATCAGGGACATTCTGAAAATGTCTGGACATTTGAAAGGAATGAAGACCTATTATATCCACCCACAGCACTTACATCCTGCAGCATTCACTGACAGACCTACTCCTGATAAAAGCATGCCCTTGGCACTTTTGCTAGGGTGGCACATTCCATGTGTATAGAAGGCCTGCATTATGTCATTTTCCAGGTTAGTAAACTTATTTAGCTGTTGCCTTTTTCAGGGGGCCATGCAATTCTGCTTAACAAGTCCTGAGTAAAATAAAACTCAGATAAGCTCTTGAACACAAAACAGCAAAAAATGGCATAATTTAACTTATCAAAGAAAGATTAATTTAAATTTAATTTAAGTCCAAGATTTAACAGCTTTAAGGATTCTGAAACTACTAATGTACCTAGCAAAAAAAAGTAAGTGGGGCTTTTCTGCCTAAATTACATTTCACTCATTCAGCATACAGACATAGTTGCATAAGCTGACAACATTGGGGTTTTTAGATATACCTCATGCACAGTTGACACTGCTTTTGCAGCACAAAAGCAGAGAAACTGATCCAAGATACATATGGTGGTTATGACATTACTACAGATCAACAAGCGCCTTTAATGTGGAAATACTCCATCCTGTTAAATCAATAAAAAAACAGTACAAATGAGCGCTGTTACATCAGAAGTGGTATACGCACACTGAGGTACAGAAGTTTTTAAAACTCTGACACTCATTTCTGTGCAACATCCCAGCAGCAGTGGTCAGTACTGTGTACAACAGCCATCCTCTGCATACTACATGATACAGCCTTAGATTTTTGTGCAGAGATCTATGACCATGCAGGTATTTTCCTGGTGTAGTTTCACTTCCTGCATATTAAATAATATAGTTCTGCTTTGAAATGTAAGGCTCTTTGATTACATCACTGCTATCTAGATGCAGGGTGAGTAGGTATGCATCGGTGTACACCATCACCATTAATAAACAACCTCCTCAGAAGAACTTGTATGCTTTTCTATGAAAGGTACACACTGACACAGTGCTGAGCACCCTGCTACATTACTGCACTTCTCTGAGCACATCTACAGCTGTTAATACACAGACTGAATCAACTTGCTCTAGTGTGAACCTTATTTAATGTAGAATAATACCC
Organism: Protopterus annectens; assembly: GCF_019279795.1. Lineage (NCBI taxonomy): Eukaryota > Metazoa > Chordata > Ceratodontiformes > Protopteridae > Protopterus > Protopterus annectens. The sequence continues at coordinate 1,096,224,646 of NC_056733.1, forward strand.
CTCCCCCATTGTTTATAGTGTAACCAGTACACATAACATAATAGCTGTTTTGATGTGTTTCACATTTGTTACCACAGACCACCCAGTACCTACAGAAATCTGTTTGTGTGCATATTTTTGCAAACATTTCATTCATTCATCCATTCATTCTTAAATTGGCCATGTAATCCCATTTGGAATCACAACAGAGTTGGTGCCTATTTTGTTATTCAGTTAGTGTAACATAGAAAAACTAATGTCATATGTGAGGTTCTAGCCCATCAGTAGATGATGTGAGCATGCACACACAAAACGTACCCTCAGTTACACATAGCATGCATACCTATGGGCAAACTGGAGGATTTTCAACTTACCTACAACACAGCTTTCACATGTACAAAGAAAATAGACCACTCATCAAAAACTCACACGGAAATAGAGAAGATAAGCTGTGCAGAAATGATACCTCAACCAGTAATCAACTTGGCAGCAGACAAGAACAATGAGGCATCAATGCTAGCTGTTATGTTGCTGTAGCACCTTTCCATGGTGTCTGCCACCTTTAAATAGACATTTTCCAAGTGACAACACCATGATAGGGCTACAGTAGCATCATACTATGCACCCTACCAGTACTTGTACCCTAAATCGTCCAAAGGCATCCACCTTAAACCACATAGTAAATGCAGAAGAAAAAGAGCATACATCAATGTAGGCAACTTTTTTTTCTTTCTGTAGGACTAAATTAAAGTGGCAGAAGTACATTTCTGTTTTTGATTCATGCATCTATTAGCTTGATGTCAGCACCACCACTTGCACCACTGCTAGTACAGAATATATGGCTGAAAGACAGTAAATCTGATTTGCTGCCATCATTTTTAAGAAAAAGTACTTCATAGCTGTACAAGTTGCTTATATATATATATATATATATATATATATATATATATATATATATATGTAGACACACACACAAACACCACTTCCATATACAGCTATAAACTTTCTAAACTCCTGTGTTACTATTTTTATATTTCGTGTGAGCATCAAACTTCATGTGCAAAACAGGAAAAGGGGGGTGTGGGTGGATGGAGCTGCAAATCTGTCTATGCACAGTGTATCCTCTACCGTATTTTTACGATGTGAATGGTTGTTTAATCTCTTGGAAGGATGTTTTGACAAGTCATCTTATAATGTGAATCCAGTACAAAAATCTATAAACGCGCAACACAGCAACCGCGCTTTAAACCTAAGCATGCCATTGTGTGTGCGTATATCTGCGTGCGAGTATGGGTGTATTTATTAATATATATTATTAACCAGGATAGAGTACTGATCAAAATTGACTAGTCGTAGCCTCAGCCTGATAATGATTTAACTTGTAAGTTAAATAAGTAAATATATACTTTATTAAAATGTTGAGCTGTTCTAAGGCATGCCACAAGATAGTGAACACAAATTCCATGGCAGTGATATTGCATTTATTATTCCTTTCGTATATTTAATAAACTCCCTGCAAGGATGAAGTTTTGATACATTTTCTGAAGTCGACGGCTGTTTCCGACACTGTGTGTCGCTGTTTACTATTAGGCTGAGCTAGTAAATATATCTACTTCAGAAATGCTGCTTACCCGGTATTCAATCAGAAGACTGCAGTACAAGGAGGAGACAGGACGCATCTTCCAATATTGTACTTTTTTGTGCATTCCAGCAGTCTCTGTTAATATTTGGTAGACCGAAGTAAAAAATAATTGCTTGTAGTAGGCCGTTTGACAGCTACAGGAAATCGCCGCTATGAAAAGTAAGTCTGACCACCAGCTAAAATTGCTTTTATTCTCCGCAGTTTGTTCATCCTTTTGTTTAGCGTTAGAACAAATCCGATACTCTGTTCCAGAAGAGGTAGAAATTGATTATGTTGTGGGAAATATTGCACAGGATTTACAGCTCCAAAAGCGGTCGGACTTGGACAGTAAGATTCGAATTACATCAGCAGCAAAGAAACAATACTTTAACATAAATCCAGAAAACGGGGATCTGTGCGTTAAGGAAAGACTTGACAGAGAACGTATTTGCGAAACTGAAGATCCCTGTTTATTGAACTTTAAAGTCGTAATTGAAAATCCATTGTCTGTTTATGGGGTCGAGATTGACATTAAAGATATCAACGATAACGCCCCAGCATTCGCTGTAGCTGTGATGACTCTGGAAATCAGTGAGGCAACCTCACCCGGGACTCGTTTTTCCCTATATTCAGCGACAGATCGAGATATTGGAACAAACGCACTTCAGGGTTACACCCTTAGCCCTAGTGAGTATTTCAGTTTGGTTATTAAAACAGACAATGCAGGAAGCATGCGCGGAGAGCTGGTACTGGAGCGTGAGCTGGATTACGAAAAAGAACGTCATTATGATCTCCTACTGACAGCTACTGATGGAGGAAAGCCACCAAAGTCAGGTACTCTAAACATAAACATTTCCGTTGTAGATGCTAATGACAATGCACCTGTTTTTGAACAGGTATTATACAAGATTAGTATAAAAGAAAATTATCCAAAAGATGGTGTAGTATTTAAATTAACTGCAACAGACGCAGACGACGGCTTGTACGGCAGCATAACCTACTCATTCAGTGAAACTACGGAGAGACCAAGCCACGTTTTTAAACTGGATCCAAAAACTGGCGATCTTCTGCTTGATGGACTTTTAGATTTTGAAGAACGGAAAAAGTACGAATTACAAGTAGAAGCTAGGGATGGCGGAGGTCGAATTTCTCACTGCAAAGTGCTGGTTGACGTTCTTGACCAGAATGATAACGCACCTGAAATCAGGGTTTCATCATTGTCAAGTCCGATTCCAGAGGATACAGCACTTGGAACTCAAGTCGCAGTTCTAGAAGTACATGATCAAGATTCGGGAAGTAACAGTGAAGTGAACTGTTACTTACAGGAACCCATCAATTTTAAGCTAGTACTTTCTTTTGAAAACTATTTCTTATTGGTGACAGATGGCTTTTTCGATAGAGAACGTGTTTCGGAGTATAGTCTTAAAGTTGTGGCTACGGACAAAGGAGCACCCCCTTTGTCGTATAACGTAACACTTTTAATACAGATTTCAGATATAAATGACAACAAACCATTATTTACACAGTTATTTTATGTGATGTACATTAATGAAAATAACCCCCCAGGATCTGTCATTTCTTCTGTTGAAGCTAAAGATCAGGATGAACATGATAATGGACGAGTCACGTATTCACTATGTGATGGTACTAGGTTAGGAGACTCCCCAGTGTCTTCCTACATTTCTATTAATTCAGTCAATGGGGAAATATATGCACTTCGATCATTTGATTATGAAGAATTTAAGTTTTTTGACATTGCAATTAAAGCAGAAGACAGCGGTAACCCACCTCTCAGCAGTAATGTGACCGTTAAAATATTCATACTTGATAAAAATGATAATGCACCTATAATATTATATCCTCCTATTAAGCAAGATAGTGTTGCTGCTGGAGCTGAGATAGCACCACGCACCTCTGAACCAGGATATCTAGTGACCAAAGTAGTAGCCGTGGATGCTGACTCTGGACAGAATGCTTGGCTAACCTATACATTTCTTGAGGTAACTACACAAGGTCTTTTCACAGTGGGACATAACAACGGGGAAATTAGGCTAACTCGTCAAATTTATGACAAAGATTCTTTAAAACAAACCGTGACGGTGCTGGTGAAGGATAACGGGGAACCTTCTCTTTCTAGTAGTGCAATTGTAACGGTACTACTTACAGACAGCATTGCCGAGGCCTTTAAAGACATTATCAGCATCTCTAGTGATGCCTATAAGGAGTCTGACCTTACACTTTATCTGGTGATAGCTGTAGCTACAGTTTCAACTCTTTTTATTTCAATTATAATGATATTGTTGGTGATAAAAATTCGGAAATGTATAAATGATAGACTGGAGGAGAATTTCAATTCTAACTTCAGTGTTATGCCTTCATCAACATTCCAATATACAGATAAAGCAAAATGCGTTCCTCAAATTGGTTCCTATAAGATATGCTCAACAACAGATTCGACAAGGAAGGAATTTGTATTTTCACAGGTAGGTATGAGAGATTCTGTACTATAAATGCTATACATACCTGATCAGAAAGAAAAGAAAAAAAAATCTCCTTGGCAGTGTGTAAAAAAATTAATTTTTCCATTTAATTTTAAAATACTGTACTGTATGTACAGTACACCAGCATCAAGCTCTATTATATGTGTAAATATTAACTGTGACACCACCCCACCTCTGAAAATCACACAGTCATAGGTATACTATCAGGAATTCTACTCAATGGCATTGTAGTGATTCACTGACTGCTGTCTTCTGTTTACAGTTGTATACACATGTATTAATTAAGGTCCTTAAAAGAAAGAAGGGGCTGGCATTGTTTTGAAGGCAGAAAAGGTTTATTCCAAAGGCAATGTAGCTATTTAATGAAAAAATCTTCAATTTCTTACTAGTGTTAATGAATATTTCAGTGTTGCTTGTCTTTGTGTGCATGTTGATTCTCCTATTGGCACATCCCAGACAGTCTCAAAGAAAATCTTCTTGTAGGCATTGAAACTCTTGGTATGAAAGCAAAAAAGAGGGCAGCTTATGAAGCCCAAGTAGCCCAACTTGCCAAGCCCATCTATGCATGTTCAGTGAGAAACCTTTGAACTATCTTCAGTGAGAAAAATTTGAGCTATCTTCAGTTGAGCCAGGTGTTGGCTCAAAGGACTACAAAAGAGGGCATAACATTATGACTAACTGAATCAAAGAGGTGTTCAGTATACAGCATACTGATGATCTCCTTAATGTGTCTAGGAAATCTCAGCATCATATGAGTCACAATGAAACCTTTCCTTACCAGCACAATGATCTGCTGGTCAAAGGTAAGATCAATATCTATGACTGTACCAAAATTCTTAATAAGAGAATCTAAGTGTGTGTCTTGACATACAGTAGGTGGCAAAGGCAAGCTGCTGTCCAACTTCTATGCAATATATGTTAATAATGCATGATAAAGCATACGTTAACTTGATAAAAGCTGTGTCCAACCCTTTTTGTATAAGTGTTGTGCACAAGAGGAGAGAACAATGCTACCTCCTCAAAAACAAGTAACCAAATACAGTAGGCAAAACTAAAAAGGTCCTTAACAAATCAAATCCATATTGGTAGGTATTGAAAAATAGAGTGCTTATATTCTATCTGCCCAAGTCCCAAGGTGATTATTTTCATAACCTTGGACAGCATAGAGGTAAGACAATGGGTTTGTGGTTTTCAGGAACAGCTGATTATTCTCCTTTTGGGGCAGGGTCAAGTATGGACTGCTGGAGTAATCTAGGCACATAACTTGTGGGAAAAGCT